>NW_023458607.1:196348-199666 GCF_013731165.1 Rhagoletis pomonella | reverse complement strand
AAATGTAAAGGCACTAAACATAATTTGAAACGTATTTGTTATGGTACACCGCTCACATTTGACGAACTATCCACAGTACTGGAAAGAATTGAGTCGTGCCTAAATTCTCGACCGCTGTGCGGGTTTACAACAGACAGTGACGACCTAGCCGTATTAACCCCTGGCCATTTTCTGATCGGCGATTCATTACTTGCTCCACCTGAACCAGCTATTTTAGATGTCTCGCCTACTCGACAATATTTTAAATTACTACAACGACAACTTCAACAATTTTGGAAGCGCTGGTCTTCAGATTGGCTTAGTCATTTGCAATCGCGACCCAAGTGGTGCAATCAACAACCTAACTTGAGAGTAAATGACCTCGTCATCGTGAAAGACGATCGTTTACCTCCGAATCAATGGATACTAGGAAGAATCGTCGATACGCATCCTGGAAGCGATGACTTGGTGCGTGTTGTTACCGTTCGTACCAAAAATGGAAATTATAAACGTTGCGTGTCGAAGATTTCTCGTCTACTCATCGATACACCTTATGAGCACTTAATGTAGTAAATACACACTCTCGTAACATAAATAGCCTCTTTTTCTTTGGTTCCCCAACAGATACTAGCAAATACGACAGTAGCATCAAGACAGCATAGAAACTATATATGTAACAGCGGCGTTTATCATATATCGTCAATTCTGTGCGAATAATTTATCGACTATGGGGATTCGTATGCCACGGATATGGCATAGCGGGCCGGCATGTGTGAGCGCACCTTATAATTCAAAATTTATTTATCTAAATCACTCACTCTGGGAGCAACATCCACGAACGAGAAGCAAAATGGATAATGCAATAGCGTGCTTATAGTGGAGCAATGATGTTCCCTTAAGCCCGCGCTATATATATGTACATATGCGTACATACACGAATACCTATTCGAGCTAAAGAGTTTTTGGCAGTCGCCGTTCTACAGTCGTCATCTCCACTACACAAACTTATTTCCTGGCAGTTTTTATTAGGTCATTAAACTAGCATAATTTATATGTTCCAACTACAATAAAACAATATCAGTTTATTTGTTGTAAAGACTAAATATCGTTGTTAATAAAGTCATATTAATTAAATTAAAAACTAGCTGCAGTTGTCGGCTTCACCCTTTGTACATTGCGAATCTGCGCACAAACGGCTATCAAACCGTGAACCATTTTTTTTTTAGAAGTTATAATTAACTAGCCTGAAATCTTTATGAAACTTTGTTGATTTGATTTAATTTTGTGAATAAAGTTTGAAATTTAGACTTAAGTACATGGATTTTCTTGCAGAATGAACTTTATTTTAATAAAATATAACGTTGTTTAAAGTACAAACCCGCGTATGGTTGTTCTACAAAACCGCGTAACAGACATTTTTTTGCCAAAAATTGGATTTGCTCACACAAGCTCTTGGCTCAATCCTTATTCATGCGTCCTTAAATACACTAGTTAGAAATTCGGTTGCTTTATAAAAAAGCGAACCATTTTGAAATATGAGTGGTTTTACTCTAGAAAATAATTTATGCAACCTCGCATACTCGGGTTTGCATTTTTTGATGCGCGGTTTTGTACTTTAAACGACGATAACTAAAATTAAATAATAACGAAAATAAAGGGGAAAACTTGTCAATATATTGTGGCACTATTATCTTGACAAACGCTATATTAAAAGACATGGTCTGAATTTTTGATAAAATAAACACATTAAATCAAAATGGATTTTCTAGTTATAACTGCAGGTTTAAAAATACTATATTTCAGTCAGATTTGCTAAGTTCTACAAAAAAAATTTAGTGAGTGCCAACACTGCTCGTGAACATTAAAATATGTTATACATACATATGTTTATTGAATTTACTTGTTTTGTAAATACCTTTAATTTTAAATTTATTTTACTTTATTGTTAATAATAAAAAATAAAAATTATAATAAATGTTAATAATAAAACATAATTTCCTTTTCAAACTATTAACAATAAAGTAAAATAATTTTTTTTTTTTATTTATTTTACTTTATATTTAATAATTTGAAATGGAAATTGCTGTTTCAAAAATTTTCATTAGTTCAAAAAGCTTTCTAAAAGAACATACATTAAATACAGCCGGTTCTACGTACCGGAATGACTCGGGTTTTACCCGACCAAGGGCTGTTGTTTCGGCGACCTAACCCCGCTTAGATCGGCGATACCCCTCAATCATTGTTCGTCCATGGAGCAACTCCTTGCAGCCGGATTGCTCCGCATCCTTCTTCTCTGGGCGGGTGTAGAGCCCAACCCCGGACCAGAAACGTATTTCTGCTGTGTTTGCCAGAATCGACTCCATCCGAACTCCACTTCGGTTAGGTGCAATTCATGCAACGGATGGAGTCACCTAAGAACCTGCTCTGATCTTAGGTCTCATCGGGAGTGGACCACAAGCTATGTGGCTCCCTGCTGCTCAAGCCAAACGGCACAATCAACCTCCACGGCTACCCGCTCGCGCAATGCACCCAACACCCGAAGAGCCTGCACGGCTCCGAGAAGCTTCTCTGGGCAGCAGCAAACCTCCCAACCCCCCCGGAACGTGACATCGGTCAAATGCAACTCATGCCTTGGCTGGTGTCACTTCCGCCTATGCTCCGGCTTACACACCACGCGCGAATGGACTGCCAACTACAGTGCCCCATGCTGTAGAGCACCGCTGACGCAGACAACAGCGCCCTCATTGCAGCCACCTACCAACAGGCAGCAACAGCAAGCGCGTCAGATGCAACAGGCCCAAGGTAGACCCCACTCCTCCCTCACCCCGCGTATCGCGACTAGCCTCCCAAGGCATACGAAACTCCTACAACTCAACTGCAACGGACTCCAGAGTAAGATTGAGGAGATAGTAGTCTTTATGGGTCGGCATGGCATATTAATAGCTGCGGTCCAAGAAACGAAGTTGCACAGCAACTCAACTCTGTTGGGGTGCGCCGCCTACAATGTGCTCCGTAAAGATCGCGAGCGAGATAATGGTGGTGGACTAGCGTTCATCCTACACCACACAGTGCAGTATCGGCTTATCGAAGAAGACATCGACCCGAGGGACACCGCCCTAGAATATCAGGGCATAGCTGTTCGGTCAGGCGATGTCGAGCTCGAAATATTCAACGTCGATATACCCCCTGTCACCTGCTGCCCGGCAGGATATCACCCTGACATAGGTGCGCTACCGAATGGTAGTAGGTGATTTCAACGCGCACCACGATCTCTGGCACTCAAGCCTGGCCAATGATCGTAGGGGAAATCTTTTAGCTGAGCAGATAGCCGATTCGACA
>NW_023458607.1:188953-196338 GCF_013731165.1 Rhagoletis pomonella | reverse complement strand
AACCCTATTGATATGGCAAGCATAGTAAGGTCTCCAAATTACGGCGGCATACTCTAACTGGGAGCGCACCAGGGAGGTATAGAGTGACTTTAGGGTATACGGATCAGAAAAGTCTGAGCTGAAACGTCGAATAAAAGCCAACATAGAGTATGCTTTAGCTATCGTGCAGTTTTAAGTGGCCTTGAAATCACCACACCCAGATCTGTAATTTCAGTAAGGTTACCCAACTGAGAACCACCAATGTGGTATGAAGTTGGAATAGGAGTGCGGGATTTTGAGAAGGTTGCATGATGACACTTATTTATATTTAAATTTAGCATATTCTTATTACACCAAGCGAAAACGTTATCCAGATCCCTTCGAAGGTTAAAAGAGTCTGACGGACAGGCTACTGTGAAGTAAATCTTCAGATCATCAGCATACAAAGGAAACTGAGAACTTAAAACAACTAGATATGTCGTTTATAAAAAATACAAAGAGAAGGGGGCCTAGTATACTTCCCTGTGGAACACCAGAGGTCGCGATACAGGCATGGGAGGATACATCGTCAACTACAACAACACAATTCCGGCGAGGCAGATATGATTTCATCCACTTCAAAAAGATTGAACTTGCAACTTTGTAATTAAAATAGAGTGACTAACCTTGTCAAACGCTTTTGAAAAGTCCGTATACGCAGTGTCGACTTGAATATGCTTGTGAAAAGCCGATATACAGTATTTAGAAAAAACTGCCAGATTAGAAACAGTAGACCTACCAGCCATGAAACCGTGCTGATGTACACAGATCAAGCGCTTAATTGAGAATTATAATTTTTGTTTTACAATGTATTCGAATAATGTTGAGACCGTGGATAATATGGAAATAGGTCTGTAATAGCTATATTATTCTTATTCCCACTTTTAAAAATGAGGTTGATAAGAGTGACCTTCCGGACATCAATAAACTGACCAACCTCGAGAGATTTGTTGAAAATTAATAAAAGAGGAGACGCGAATGCATAGCAGCACTTAAGAAGGTATTTGGATAACCCATCCACATCAGTTTGAGTTGACGATTTGATTTGTCTAATGCCGTCTTCAACATCTTCAATGATTAAAGAGAGAGTTCCAAAATTAACTGGGGAATCGTTGTTCAGGAGATTATTTCCATCTAGATCAGCTTCCAGTCCGAAATTAGACTTAAAGAAATCTGCAGAAAGATTTGCAGCCTCAAGATAAGTGTGAGCTTGGATATCATTATGAAATACCACTGAGGGAATGCTTGAACACGATTGCTTCGACTTTAGATACCTCCAAAAAGCGTTGGGATTGGATTTTATCCCATTCTCCAATTTCAGAACATAGTTACGCTTTAGCTTCTTGCTTAATGATTTAAACTCCTTCGAGTATTGTATGTATTTGTCTCTGTTCAAAAATGAGTTTGTTAATTTAAATCTTTTATAAAACTTGTTTGTCAAATTTTTGAATTTTTTCAGCTTTTTAGTGTACCAAGAAATCTTATAACATTGCTTTTTATTTCTCGGTATATTGTTTCTGCTTATTTCACTTATCTTACATTTAAAGATATCAAAACATTTGGCAACTTCAACCCCAGTAAATAAGGAATCACCAGTCTAAGAACTCGACTGCAACATCTAAAGTTCGAAGCAATTTGTTCGTGAAATTATTTATCTGCATGGGGTCACAACTTAAAAAATTATCCACCACATAGGTTTCAGCAAAAGTATTAACAGATTTCTGATGTAACCCTGGACTATCGCCCCTAGCAGATCACTCGATATTACTTAGGTTAAAGTCACCAATTACACATAGATTTTCATGACTAGATGATAAATCAAGAACATTGTCAACATGCGCTTTGTAGATTGCATCACCACAAGCTGGCGGTATGTAAGAAACGCAAATTACTAGTTTAGAAATACCATCCGAAGCAATACTTATTTGATCGAAGAGTGTATCCTCATTCTTTAATGGCACAAGCGACGAGCGCTATTTTCGATTAACTGCTATTAAGCCACCTCCTTACATTTAAAGATATCAAAACATTTGGAAACTTCAACCCCAGTAAATAAAGAATCACCAGTCTAAGGACTCGATTGCAACATCTAAAGTTCGAAGCAATTTGTTCGTGAAATATATAATATAATATCTGCATGAGGTCACAACTTAAAAAATTATCCACCACATAGGTTTCAGCAAAAGTATTAAAAGATTTCCGATGTAACCCTGGACTATCCTAGCAGATCACTCGATATTACTTAGGTTGAAGTCACCAATTACACATAGATTTTCATGACTAGATGATAAATCAAGAACATTGTTAACATGCGCTTTGTAGATTGCATCACCACAAGTTGGCGGTATGTAAGAAACGCAAATTACGAGTTTAGAAATACCATCCGAAGCAATACTTATTTGATCGAAGAGTGTATTCTCATTCTTTAATGGCACTAGCGACGAGCACTATTTTCGATTAACTGCTATTAAGCCACCTCCTCCTCTAAAGAGCCCAGTTTTTGAAACATCTCGGTCTTTGCGAAACACGTTGAACAGATTGCAGTCGAAAAACTCATGTCGTAAAAATTCTAATTAAACCATGTTTCCACTAGAACACATATGTCATAGTCCAAATGGGAACTCATGGAAAAGAGTTGTTTAGATTTGGTTCTAAGACCCGATGCATTTTGAAAGTAGAGTTTTGTTTTATGATGTTTTGGGATAACTTCTGGAGGGTCAACTAAGTTTCTTGCTGTGGTACACCGTCTTTGGGGAAAAACGGAATGGACGAATCTTCACATGCGTTGGCCAAATGTCCGCATTAAGCATCTTTTCATAGCAGCATTCCGATACCCCAAGATTAAAATAAATTTTTTTAAATTTGCATACATCGGTGTCCTTTTCCATGGCAGGCCAACAACTTCGTATCAAGCTCGGCGGGCTTAGAAACATAAGCTAATATATCGGCGACAGTTACATTATTTGAAATAGACGATAAGTGCAACCACTTCAAACAAGCAAGAACATGTGGTTCTTGGGTATTATTCGACTCAACGACAATTGGTTGATTCAGTTTTCTACTACTGCTTTTCGCAGTGATTTTCCGCATGGGCATCTGATACACGGATGATTTCGCTGTCTGATCAGGTGGGAGCAAAGAAGATGCTGACGGCAAAGCAGCAGCACTAGCATAGAAGAAGGGCACAGTGGTAGTAGTGGTGGGCGCAGCAGCAGAAATGCCAGACGATATCGCAGTTTTCTCTTTCCGCGTTTTCTCATTCAATATGTTAGTGTCGCCAGTACTTTGCGGAAATGCTGGTGGCGACGCAGTGCAGGTAAACGCAATATTATCCGCAATAACACGAGAATCAGCAACAGATTGAGACAATGACGGAGAGGAAGCAGGCAAATGAGTTTGACTAGCAGTACTTGTAAATTTATTGGCAAAAAAAGAGTCACAAAAGAGTTTCTAAACTAAGTTGTTGGTTGTATAAAGCTAACAACATTTTTGGTGCAACAATCACTTAGAAATATTTAGAAAATACAGAGCGAGAGAAAAACACGTCCGTACCACGCAACCGCTGAGCTCAATTGGATAAAGCTTTATAAGATTCTGAAATGGGGGATCGTAAACCATCAGAATTTCATCGGTCACTTATGCTTCTTTCCGGTACTCATTTCAGCCCAAATATTCTCAAAGAACATTGGCTTAGGAAACTTCCCAAAAAATTAAATGCGATTTTAGCTAGTTCAAACTCAAATGATATAAATGAACTGATTAAATTAGCGGATAACATGTGGGAAGTAATTAACAAAAATGAAATCTCTTCAATTAATAATATTTCAAATTCTAAACACTTTCTATCATGTGCGAAAATTTTCAAAAGCTTTCTTTGCAATTATCTAAAATTAAACATCATTTGAGTCTAAATCGCACGAGATCACGATCATTTCAAAGAAACAGTTTTGGGATGTCACATTACGGAATATCCTGGTCTGACACACCGTGCAGATTGTTAGAGGAACCAGGAGTTGCTGGCGGCGGCGTGTAGGTAGTGGTGCGGTTGTGTGTTCTGTCGTGGTTGTGGTATGGTCTATTGTGTTTTGTTGTGGTGCTGTGGTGTTTGTGTTGAGCTGCTCAGGCGGACTAGGGTTTGCCGTTGAGGTAGCTCTGTTTGAGCAGCGGGGCCACAAATGATGAGATATTTCACTGACCTAAACGGGGTTAGATCGCCAAACCAACAACCCTTGGTCGGGTAAAACCCGAGTCATTCCGGTACGTAGAACCGGCTGTCGTGGGAATGCACCTAGTGCCTGCTTTCCCGCGCTACTGCTAGCGAGTTGTTCTGCTACCCATCCCTATTCTAGGGTATATTCAAATGCTTCTAAAGTTTCCTTTGGTAGTTTTGAATTACAGAGGTATATTACGATCGGGTCGCAGCTCCTTGTGTCTATGCCGAAGTTGGTTAAATTTGTCCACAGAATTGTGGCAAATTAAACAGGGTCTTTAATTTGGTATTCACCAGCACCCGTTTATTTTCATATTGATCGACCAAAATTTTTTCATGCCAGTATGAAAGCTGACAGCCTGCCAGCAGAGCTATTCAAGTACGGCGGCGAGGAGTTGATAACGTGCATGCATCAACTCTTATGCAGAATATGGTCAGATGAACGCATGCCCGACGACTGGAATTTAAGTAAGCTCTGCCCAATCCACAAGAAAGGCGACCGCTATTCGCGCCAAATACCGCGAGATCAGCCTTCAAAGTATAGCTTACAAGGTCTTATCGAGTGTATTGTGTGAAAGACTGAAGCCCACCGCCAATGAACTGATTGGGCTTCAGTTTGGCTTTAAGCCTGGAAAATCCACCATAGACCAGGTATTAACAATACGCCAAATCTTGGAAAAGACCCGCGAGAAAAGCATCGACACACCACCTGGTTGGCGACTTTAAAGTCGCTTTCGACAGCACTAAAAGGAGTTGCCTATCCGCCGCTATGTCTGAATTTGGCATCCCCTCAAAACTCATACGGCTGCGTAAAATGACGTTGAGCAATACCACCAGCTCCGTCAGAATTGGGAAAGCCCTCTCCGAGCCGTTCGCCACCAAACGGGGTTTCAGACAGAGCGACTCCCTTTCATGTAACTTCTTTAATCTGATGTTGGAGAAGATAATTAAAGCTGCAGAATTGAACCGCTCAGGAACAATTTACTACAAGAGCGTGCAATTGCTGGCTTATTCCGATGACATCGACATCATCGGTAACAAAAACCGCGAAGCCTGTTCTGCTTTTTCCAAGTTGGATAAGGAAGCAAAGCGATGGGTATGGTGGTAAACGAGAACAAGACGAAGTATCTTCTGTCATCAAACAAACAGCCAGCACAATCGCGAAAGTGGAGAATTTCGTTTACTTGGGAACCAGCATTAACACCGATAATAATGTAAGCATGGAAATCCAACTCAGTATCACTAGATGTAGGGTGCGTTCTTAATTACCTCTCTTTCTTCGCCTTGGGTATTTTGGTTTTAGTGGAAGAGCTACGCTAGGAAGCTAGGCTATTCAAATACATTTGATAGCATTCTTTGTATTTTTCCTTTACTTAGTTAAATCAACGGTTTCATCGACATTATTGGGGGTTCTACGAAAAACATCATACGATTTCTTCGCTTTGGTGGAGATCGAATCGTGTTCTACTCTTTTGATTTCTAAAGTATAAACTGACTCATCTTCCGCTGAGGTCTTCAAATAGTCTTCCACGAATTCGATCAAATCAGAAATTGTTATATTAAATTCCTCCATTTTATTTAAAAAAAGGGGAAGTTTACTAACAAATCAGTTGAAATGAGTGAGTATGTCATATATTCAGAGGGTAGAGTGAAACAAAGTTTTCGGTTTCTCAAAAATTCGCAAAATTTTGTGAACTAATAACTTGGGTACTTTTTGCCTCTTTGTGAATTGAGGGTTAATAACTTAAGCAAAAGAAACCGGTTATATCTCTTTTTGCAGTTTAGTTTACGCACTTAAGGCAAATACTTATTCTAATGGAAAATTTATTGCGGGATGTAAGCAATTTTTTCTTATTGGGTCACTGAATTCTGGCCGGGATTTATTTTTTTTTTGCATACATTCTAAAAGTAAAGTTATCATTTTTAAACTTGGTACATATGTTCCTCATGCTACTAGCAAGTTGTGGTAAAACTTTTTAGCCGATCAGATAACCCGTACGCCCGCCTTCCCATTTCCTCATATAGAACGTTGCTTTTGAACGATAACCTTTTTCAAAACTTGCTTGAACCCCTTTATTCTGGCACCCATATTGTGATACATATTTCAAGTACCTAATTGCCGTAATTCAAGTTGAATTTGCTTGTGGCAACCCTACTAAATATAGTTATGAATTAAAGCCTTTAAAACGCATTTCTATTGATACGATTCTTCTTCCAACACCTCAAAAATAGCTTAAATATTCAAACTAAAGATTTCCTAGCACTCTTTCGTTTCGATTTTTCCAACAGGTCGCAACCCTTACGAAAAAATAAAACTTTATTGCACAGCTATAGGTCAAGCTCTTGATACCTCATTTTTTTTAATTGAATGAACTGTGCAAATCTGATGTCATTAACAAAAACGCGTATGTATGTGTAAGGTAGTAGTTTTTAAAAGGGTGGCAACCCCACTAAAAAATAAAAGCTTTGTAGCTCATTTTTAGTCCAACTAACTGAAAATATAATAATTTTAAAAATGGTGGCAGCCGTACTAAAAAAATAATATATTATTGGACATCAAGAGGCCAAGCACCTTCATTTGACACCTCATTTTCTGTAATCCAACTAACGGTGCGGATCTTATAAGTTTTGGACGGCTGACAACAAATTCTCAGGCCTAGAGATAATACCTCTATCAAAAAAATGTTGACAAATCCGTTCAGTAGTTTTCGAGATTAACGTGGTGGAAAAATTACGAATTTGCTTTATTCTATGTAAGGAGGATACATAGATTTTTACGTGCACTTCGCTTAAAATGTTAAATTTTGGCATTTTTCCAAAAATGAGCAAAAACTGTATATTACTCAAATAAAATCTAATTATTATTAAGCATTTGTGTATTATTAGTTCGCGTCAGCAGTTGTCAGCCGTGTTGCCGTTTTAGCCATTTGGTGGCTAGATTTAGCCACCGCCTTCTTTATTTGCCACCAAAATTTATTTCTGCCACCAGCCACTTTTTTAGCCACTTCATAAAATTATTATAAATGTTAAAGTGAATATCTTTTTCCATGCTCAAAATTCAAAATTTTTCCATCATCCATCTGAAAAAAGTGTGAAAGCTGTTCATGAACGCTTTAAGATTGAGCACTTTTCATATAGCTGGGTGACTAGGGTCTCG
>NW_023458607.1:188562-188943 GCF_013731165.1 Rhagoletis pomonella | reverse complement strand
CGAGATATAGACCAAAACGTGGACCTGGGTAACCTTGGGTGTATTTGCTCAATATGGGTATCAAATGAAAGCTGTTCATGAATGCTTTAAGATTGAGCTCTTTTCATATAGCTGGATGACTAGGGTCTCGAGATATAGAGCAAAACGTGGACCTGGGTAACCTTGGGTGTATTTGTTCAATATGGGTATCAAATGAAAGCTGTTCATGAATGCTTTAAGATTGAGCACTTTTCATATAGCTGGGTGACTAGGGTCTCGAGATATAGACCAAAACGGGGACCCGGGTAACCTTAGGATGTATTTGTTTAATATGGGTATCAAATTAAAGCTGTTCATGAATGCTTTAAAATAGAGCACTTTTCATATAGCTGGGTGACCAGG
>NW_023458607.1:186966-188552 GCF_013731165.1 Rhagoletis pomonella | reverse complement strand
TTGTTTAATATGGGCATAAAATGAAAGCTGTTATGTCAAAAATATGCGGAAGCAAATAAAAAAAAAATTTTTAAATTCATGAATACCGTTTTTGTGAAAAATAAAATTGTGTAATGCGGACAGTTCTTTAATATAAAAATTATTATTATGATTATTTTATCTTAATTGTTTGCCATCAAAGATACAAGGACAAATATATCATTTGCATGGTTCAATGGCGCCAACAGCAGATGAACCCCATCAATTTCTGCAAATATATTTCATTTCGTCGATGGTGGATCAGCTGAATGTGCGGTGCAATATACAGGGAACACAACAGTTAAAGAGACGAATTATTGAACAGTTGCAAGCATTTTTTCACGCTAATAACGCTGTGGTTAATATGTTCAAAACAGCATTGGAACGAATGCCATCGGATACGCACAAATTTGTCATAAGAGCGGATCGTACCCCAACAGGTGAACATGTACGAAGGTTCAATGCACCCACCGTTGATGATGTTGCTGCAATTATTGTTGGCGATCCAACTACATCACGAGACATTGTCGTGCTGCACAATTTTCCAAACAATTGTTAGCTGTTGAAAATGGAAAAGTTCCAGTTGATGCGACAACTGGATTAATTACTCTTACCAACGACTTTTGCCGATTTGTAGACTCTCAATTAGCTCTTATTGAAAATGTTTCCCAAACATTAGTGAGAATTATCAGAATTATGCTTGGTTAAGTCAACGAGCAATTCTCGCCGCAAAGAATAATGATGTACACGCACTGAATTTCACCATTCAATCAAAAATCGATGGCGATTTGGTGACATACAAATCCGTTGATTCCATAACAAATTCCGATGATGTTGTAAATAATCCAACAGAGTTTTTGAACTCTCTGGAGTTACCAGGATTTCCACCACATAACTTGCAACTCAAAGTTGGTTCAGTTATTAAGATATTGCGTAATTTGAATCCACCGCGACTTTGCAACGGTACTCGACTTGCGGTGAAAAAACTTATGCCGAATTTGATTGAGGCAACCATTATTAACGGAAAGTACGCAGGTGAAAATGTATGTATTCCTCGAATACCAATGATTCCGACTGATCTTCCGTTTGACTTCAAAAGATTGCAATTTCCGGTTCGCCTTGCATTCGCAATGACAATTAACCAGTCGCAAGGCCAATCGCTTAGTGTTTGCGGGATAAATTTAGAAAATCATTGTTTTTCACATGGGCAGCTATACGTTGCGTGTTCACGAGTTGGGAAACCATCCGCTTTGTTTGTGTTAAGGACAGGCCGAAAAACAAAAAGTGTGGTTTACCAAAGAGCACTTCAATGAAACAGATAATTTGCGGACACGTATAACGCTTCGATTTAGATTTTTTACTTAGAGAAGTTCAACTAAATTACACTTCATTTTTGTAATCGAAATGAATACATTACTGTTGTGAAATGAAATAAAATTTTTCCTTTTCAAATATAAAACAAACAAAAAATAATTTTTCTTCATCTTTTAATCCCCAAACGAAATGTTACAAGAAACGAAGCCATCTGGTGGCGAAACGGAGTTCGCCGGGTTTGCTAGTTTAAAATA
>NW_023458607.1:154106-161966 GCF_013731165.1 Rhagoletis pomonella | reverse complement strand
TGTAGTGTATTAACTTCAAGTTGGTTGTCTACGCAAGCAAATGCATGAAAGTTGAGAAAATTCAACTCTGTGCGCAGTTGAATGCGTGTTCGAATTCATGTTTGAGTTTTTGTCCGTTCTCTGCGTTTACGCGCGTACTTATTTATGTAGTTCATCCCATAAGTGCATGTGTATACCATTCAGCTGTCACACACACGCATAGTCGAATACCTAAAGGCCGCTTAGTTGTCCCAATTTACACTTTTTCGCATTCTTCATTTTCCTATCCTTTACATTTAATTTCATACACAACGTTGCTATGTTGGTGGACATCTACTCGACACTTTGTTTTTGTGTATATTGTCGAAAGAGTTTAATTAGATTTGTAGGCAAGTGCTGTGTTTTGTTTAGTTATGCAGTTGTCGGTTACGTTAGGAACATATATTCCGCTGTAGAATTTCTTTGGGGTTGCTGTTGTATCTGTGTTCGGTACCGTATTCTTATGGATGCTATTTTTCATAATTTCTTGATTAATTAGTTCCCGTATTAAGTTAGCAGGGTAATTATCGCTTATTAAAATTTTGTTTATTTTCTCTATGTTAGCGTCATGGAACCGTGTGTGACTTATTGTCAAAATTTTGTGCATGAGGTTTTTTGGTGTGTTTATCTTATATTTAGTTGGTTGCGATGAATAATAATTTATCAGGCGTGTAGAAGAAGTTGGTTTAGAGTACCAGTCAAGTAAAAGATTGTGGTTTCCCCTATGTCTGCAAACGTCAAATTTCCTCTTTTTCCATCGTAAATTGGAGTTTGCTGTGATATTTGTTTAAAGTCACGTAAACCTACACAAAAACAATGTCGATATAACAGATGCCGACAAAGGAAACAAAACAGTAGCTATGTACAAAACAGGGTACCTGGGAAAAAAAAAATAATGGAATACAAAAACACATACAAAACAATAAGAAGTGGCCCTACAAATACTCCCCAAAGGAAAATAATAAAATAGTGGACAAACTTTACAAAGGCAAACACATCAACTTTATAGAAAAACAACAGCTCACATGCATGGCGGCCACAGCGCACAGTGGCCAATTTTTCAAAAAAACCTGGCCAAAAGTCGAAGCGTGGTACAATTGTAATCAATTGTATTCGTCTTTATTTTGGTTGCTGGTTTTAAATTTCACCACATAATTTCGAAATTCATAATGGCGGATCCATAATGGCTGCTGTGTACGCTTAAAATAATCAGATTTTTAGCAAAACTAAGGTAGTTAATTAATTAATTTATGTATTTCAATTCAGTTAGTCTACAGAGTATATATTCTTACAGACTAAGACTTAACTTTAATTTAGTTTCCATTGTGTGTGGCGATACATTAATTGAAAATTTTGAACAGATCCAATTTAAAATTATATATCCCAGTATTAAAATTTATAATGATGCATGAGAATTACATAAGCGAATAATTCTAGCTATTGGCTCGTTATATGCATATAAGGTCTTGTATGTAGCTTCTACAAAAAGCTTGCAGCTCCGAAGTTGTAAAGATGGCTCTTTCGCAATAAAGAGATTGCGGATTTCTTGGCACCGAATACTTCCGTATAAAGTGTTGTAATCAAACATAATGGATAGATATGACCTCCTGTCCTTCAGTGCTTTTAAGCCAAGTAGTTTCCGTCTTGATTCGTAAGGTGGGATACCAGTACGGGTACCATTGGTTACGCTAGTAGGAACCCCATTAAGAGCACCAGTAAGGGTGTTGGAGGCGCCGGTAGGGACGCCAAAGGAGGAACTATTAGTGGCGCCAGTAAGGACGGCAGTTGAGGCACGAGGATGGGTACCATTACATGGGCCACGAGCCCAATTAATTCGATTTAGCGCAAATCGCGTGAATTTTTTCTGGATCATTTCTATACGTCGCGAGTGGAAATCATAATAAGGATTCCAGATGATGACTCCATATTCAAAGATGCTCCTGACCAAAGCCACATAAAGACATTTCAGAGTAAGAGGATCTCTGAAGTCTTTTGAGTTTCTTTTAATAAAGCCTAACATAGAATAGGCTTTGTTAACTACGTAATCCACATGTGAGGAGAATGTTAACTTGCGGTCGAAGATTACACCTAGGTCTTTAATCTCATTTTTCCGCGGTAACGTAGCTCCGCCTAAGGAATAATTGAACAGTTTTGCGTTGGGACTTCGGGTGTAAGACACAACGTAACATTTTTCAATGTTGAGACTTAGATTATTTATGCTACAACAATCTTTTAATGCGTCCAAGTCCTGTTTTAGATTTTGATAATCCGAGGAGTCTTTTATAAGGTTAAAGATTTTTACATCGTCTGCAAAAACTAGACTCCTTGACCAAGTAATTCGCACTGGCAAATCATTTATAACGTAAGCAAGAAAAGAAGGGGACCAACATGGGTCCCTTGCGGAATACCCGAAGTCGCATTAATGACAATGTTGGATCTTGAAGCGCCGATTTTTACTACCAATTTCCTATTAAATAAGAAGTTTTTAAACAACTCTAGTAGTATTCCACTAATCCCAAATCTTTTGAGCTTAGTTAGGAGGATGTTCAGGTCAACTTTATCAAAGGCCTTCGAGAAATCTGTGTATATGACATCAAGCTGGGCACGTTGTTCCATTGCCGAAATTATACTTTTAGTAATTGCTAAATTGGTTACGGTCACTTTCCCTGGGAGGAACCCATGTTGACTGTCACAGAGTAAAAATTTTACGTGCTCATATAATTTCTTATTTATAATATGATCGAAGATCTTAGCGAATACGTCTTGTTTAACAATTGCCCGATAGTTTAATACACTGTTTTTATCGCCGGATTTAAAGACGGGCTCTATGAAGCATAATTTCAAGCAATCTAAGAATATACCGGACTCAATAGAAGCATTGAAGAGAATAGCAAATTGGTTTTAAGACATTCGTTAAGCAGCGAAGAAAAAATATCGCAGGAAAGCTATTGGTTTCGTAGTTAAAGCTCGGTTTCAGGATTGATATGGCAGATTGCACATCGTCCTCAGTGATGAAAAAAGAGCTGATTATATCCGCAGTGTATGAGTCTGCCATGTATGTTGAAGCAAGAGGGTAGTCATCATAGACTTTTTGAAAAAATGACGCAAAAAGATCGCACGACTCTTGAGTTGAGTTAGAGGAAACTCCATCACACACCATCTTTGTCGGAAATCCGTTGGTGTTTCTTTTCGAATTTATAAAATGCCAAAATGCTGACGGGTTAGATTTTAAATTACATTCAATTTTATAAATAAACTTTTTGTAAAGAGACTTATGCAGTTTGTCGAACCCTCAACAAGTGGGTCCTTCGGAAATTTTTAAAAGCTTTATTTTTCTTATTCCTTAGGCTGCATAGCCTAGCATTAAACCATGGTGGTTTGCTGTTTCGAGCCACTTGTTTCAGAGGAACGAAAGAAGAAATTATATGGGAAAACTTTTCATGAATTATTTGATAGATAGAGTCCGGATTCCTAATTGGTACAATGTAGTTCCAATCAATTGAGCTTAGTTCCGAGTTTATTGCATCTACATTTGCTTTTTTGAAGTAAAAAGAGGGCGAAGAGTAGGCACATAGATTATCAAAACTATAAAATTCAAATGTAATTGTTAAAGCTTTGTGATGGATGCTGTTTGCAGAAATCGGTGCCAGGTTCAATTCACAGTTAGATCTAAGATCAGTAGTAGTAAATACAAGATCTAGTATTTTATCATTATCATTATAAAAACTATTTATTTGTTGAAAATTGTTGGATGTGAAAAAGCTAGTGACTGATGATTCAGTATCGGATTTAATATTGAAAGGCGTCAGTTTGTGGTCCGCAGTAGACCAGACGATGCCTGGTAGATTGAAATCTCCTATGACAATGACCTGGCTATTACCGGTGATGCCGCTTGTTATGTAATCAATGTTATTTATGTGACGTTCGTAAATTAAGGAGCTAGAATTAGGTGGTATATACGATAGGAAAAGGAAAACAGTTTTATTACTTTTAAAAGAGACTTCCACACATATCTGCTCAATTATATTATCAGCCAAAGGCAATGCTACAAGTTTGCTTTGCATATTTGACCCAACCGCTAAGAGAACCCCACCCCCACGTTCACAACCACTAGCTATGGGACATCTATCTTTACGGTATACCGAGTAGTAATTATCGAAGTATTCTGCACTTGCAACGTCTCTATGTAACCAAGTTTCGGTTAATGCAATGAAATCGTAATCATGTAATGAGGTTGCCAATCTAAAATCATTGACTTTGGTTCGCATACCGCTTTTATTTTGATAATAAATAGGATATGAGTTGAAGCTTTGAGATACGCTTGAGCGTCTCAATTGTTCAAGTCTTTCCTCCCTTGATTTTCTAAAAAACGGAACGGCCAAATTTTAACATCCATCGGCCATAGCCTTTGTATAAAAACTGGGGGATACCCCTAATTTACAATTGACTCTCTTCAAGTCTTCTGGATTTGCATCTTTTTTTATAAGATTGTAGCAGACTAAATGCTGACTGCTTATCTTCGCGTGTTTGCTAGCATAAGCAATTATATCCTCCGTATTGACAGTTGATTTAAATGAGGAGAGGTGTACCCATTTTTTGCTCACAACTGTATCTAACTCGCTATTGTTATTTCGGCCAACAACAACGCTCGAAGTTCTCGTTTTCTTTGACTTTTTGTTTTGCTCGGTCAACCACTTATTTACCGTACCTGCAGATCCCGGAGCGTCAGCAATAATAATAGGCATATCTATGTTAGAGTTGGTAGGTGAAGCAGAAGTAGCAGAGATCGTTGGTGTTGTTTTGGTTGTTGTGGAGGCAAGCTTTTTTCTGAGATATTGCTATTTGCAATATTTTTATGTGTAGTGGGAGCGCCGTTGGAAGTGTTTACTGGCGCTTCCGCTGGTTTGTTGACAGGTACGTATTGGAGATTTTGGGCAGATTTTTTTTATGTATTTGCAGGAGATCCATTCGCGGTGTGAGTTGTGCCAGATACTTGCTGTGTGCGCGGAGCTCAGCAAGCTCTACAGAAATGACGGCCAATTTTTTTGGATTTTCGCTCTCCACTTTCGTTCGCTCGCTGGTAATAGATTTGATAACATTTTTCAATTCTCTTATTTCATCGCATAACTTCGAGTTTTCCTTTTTGGTTTTCTCTAATTCCATGCATATTTTGTCACTTTGTTCACTAAAGCTAACAGAAATTTCGCGAATTTTATGTATTTAGCGCACACTTCTTTCGCATACTCCTTGTGCTTTTTGCATCGCGCTTATTCTTTCGCTGCATTTGGCTTCAATCGCTTCCAAAAGGTTTTTTATTTATTTTTCGTTAGTTTCGAATTCCAACTTATATTCAAGCAATCGCGAGCCGTTTTTCTCCACTACATTTTGGATTTCCTTAATACCAAAATCAACGTTATTAATGTACATGACGCACTCATCGCATATGTAGCGAAGATTAGGAAATTCACCCAACTTCCCCAAAGTATATTGGTCTATTCCCGAACATTTTGATTGTGAGTGATACATTTTGCCGCATACACCCGCACACCTTATTCCCGACTCGCCGCGTATTTGCGATTTGCACTTTTTGCAGTCCATGGCGACGATGAGAGCAATCTTTCACCTTCAATACATAAAATGTTTGTTTGCCTTAGCTTTTTTGATACTTTTGCCAGGAAATTTACACTCTTTCCACATTAAAAAGAATACCGGATTGTGGTTTTTGTTACACAAAATACGGAGCGATAAGAAAATAGGTCCACACAGTTTAAAAACAGGTAATCGGTATAAAAGGTCATGTTTTTTCTTTTTTGTTATATAATGTGATGTAGCGGTTAGCAATATACGCTATCATTCTGCAGGGCCTGGGTTCAAGCCCAGCTTCCGACCAACATCAAAAAATAAGAAACAAACAAGTTTTTTGTAATAAAGTCGCCTTTTGGCAGGCAATGCCAAACCCCCGAGTGTATTCAGCCACGAAGAACAGCTTCTCATAAAAATAAAATCCCCGTTGGTCCCTCCCCTTTGTGCGCCAACATCAAGGCGCACGCCACAAATCGGAAGAGAAGCTCGGACAAATACTAACGAGGTCTTAATGTTAGTTTCTAAAAATCTTGATGTTCAAATTTACACGGGAACTACGGGATTTTGAATGAATCAATAAACAAGACATACATATTTGTCATTCCCACGACAGCCGGTTCTATGTACCGGAATGACTCGGGTTTTACCCGACCAAGGGCTGTTGTTTCGGCGATCTAACCCCGTTTAGGTCGGCGAAGTATCTCAGAAGTTGTTCGTCCATAGGGCTACATTCGCTACGTTTTCTTCTACTCAGGGCTGGCATCGAGTCAAACCCAGGGCCAGAAACCTACACCCGCTGTGTATGCCAGAGACGACTACACCACAACTCCACCTCTGTCAAGTGCAATGCTTGCGAGGGGTGGAGTCACCTCAGAGTCTGCTCAGGACTATGGACACATCGGCAGTGGACCACGTCTTTTGTGGCCCCCTGCAGCTCTAACATAGCAGCCTCCACGGCTAACCGCAGTTCACCTGAGCAGTCCCACACAAACACCACAGCACAACAACATAACACAATAGACCACACCACAACGGAACCACCACCCACACGCCGCCGCCAACAACTCCTGATTCCTCCTACAATCTGCACGGTATGTCAGACGAGGATATTCCGTAATGTGACATCAGTCAAATGCAACACCTGCCTTGGCTGGTGCCACTTTAGGGCATGCTCAGGTCTGCGCACCACGCGAGATTGGACGAGGAACTTCGAGGGCCCGTGTTGCGCTGCTCGGTCGCAGACCTCAACTGCGACGCCTCCCGCCACCACCACAGGGCGGCAACCCCCTCAGCAGCGCACACAGCCAACAGCGGCACGACCACACACATCCCTCACACCCCGCATCACCACAAGTCTCCCGAACCACATGAAGCTCCTTCAATTTAACTGTAACGGGCTTCAGAGCAAGATCGAGGAAATAACCGTCTTCATGGGAAGGCATGGCATATTAATAGCTGCGGTCCAAAAGACGAAGTTGCACAGCAATTCAACACTGTTGAATTGTGCCGGGTACACCGTGCACCGTCGAGATCGCGAGCGGGATAATTGTGGTGGCTTAGCGTTCATCACGCTCCACACCGTGCAGTATCGTCTTATCGAAGCAGACATCGACCGCAGGAATACCACCCTAGAATGTCAGGGCATTGCTATCCGGTCAGGCGATCTTGAGCTCGAAATATTTAACGTTTATATACCCCCTGTCACCTGCACCCTGACATAGGTGCGCTCCTCAGAGGTGAAAACCGTATGGTAGTAGGCGACTTTAATGCGCACCATGATCTTTGGCACTCAAGCCACCAGGATTATGGGCAGCTGCTGCAGCTCGCCAGACATAACAATAGTCAGCGCTGGTCTGATAAACAGCATATCATGGCGACCTATGCTTACTTTGGCATCGGACCATCTGCCCATAGTCATCTCGATCGATAAACCAACCGACTTTGCTTCCGCGGAGCACCGAACATATATCAACTTTTGTAAAGCTGATTGGAAAGGCTTCGCGGAATTTATTGAAAACACCTTCGCTGCTCTCCCCACACCAACCGACGTCCACCTTGGTGAACGTAAGTTCCGCAGGGCTGTCACCGCTGCTGCAGCTGACTTCTTACCGGCAGGATGTATCACCGACCCACGTCCAAATTTCCCTGCTGAAGCGGCTGTTCTAGCCGATGAGCGTGATACCCTTTGTCAGGCTGATCCCGAGATCCCCGTATCAGGGATCTCAACGCGGAGATTCGGCAACTAGTAAACGTACATAA
>NW_023458607.1:148313-154096 GCF_013731165.1 Rhagoletis pomonella | reverse complement strand
CCCCTTCTTCACGAACGATACATTTCCAAAAAAATACGGGAATGGGCGCGATACCGACTAATCAGTTTAGTTGCATTTCGCGCTGAACCCATTACAGAAAGTGTTTCTTTTTCAATTGTAATTAATTATCTAAATGTCGTGGAATATTCAGGTGAAGGTATTTATCATTTATTTGGTATTTTCCTATTTTCTTACCAAAAAATTTACTTTGAAATGTAGATGCTAAAGATTATTAGTAAAAAAAAGTGTGAGTACCTGTCCGTCAGGTCTTAAAATTAGACTAATATTTTAGAGAATTTTATGTAGTTTTCGAATATATAATTTGATCTTTGCGCGCGACTTTGCAAATATACGTAATTTTTGATCTTCAGCTTCTTTTTGCATAATTTAGCAGATATTGGGAAAAAAGCGAGTATTGACACCTAAGTCGTTTTATTGTATAACCTTTGTTTTCTGAGAGTGGAAAACAGGAAACAAAAATTACCCAAAATTCCATCACATTTAATGACTTGGCCCACATTTTTTGTGAGTTTTGAACGTTATAGTAATCCAATCTTCCCCATATTTTATATTTAGGTTTTTCTAATAAAATAAAGACTACAAACTAAATTTCATCGAAATCGGATGAGATTTAATGTTTCCGCCCACAAGAGTAGAGGGCGTGGCAATTATTCCATCTTTGCAAAATTTCAAAATTCTCTATTTCTAAGTAAAACTAGAGCACATGTCAAGTTTCAGTGAAATCGGTGCAGGTGTACTATTATTTACATCTGCCTCCATATAGTCGAAACACTGTAGGCAAAAATCGAAAAATTCGTTATCTGCAATGTAAACTTGTTTGGCACTTTATGACAATTTATCCACTAAAAACAATTAAACGGACATTTCCCTAAAAAATTAATTATGTGCCGCCAGGAAGCCACTAAAGTCGACAAATACTAAGAATTTTAAGAAGAGCACAGCCATGCGTAAGCTCTTCACAAAAAAAATGTCAAAAATATATTCTTTGAAATAAAATGTTGGTTTGACGTTCTTGTTCCTATATAGATAGTAGAGAATTACAGGAATTAAAATTTTTGGAATAAACTTAAACACAGGGTGTCCCTGCGTTATTCCAAAAAAAAAATTTTTTAACAAATCGGCAAAAAATGCTAAATTTTAATGGAATGAATAAAAAATATATGCAAAAATAGGTTATTTTTTATTATTTTATTAAATAGTACGGGCTTTTATCTTTCAAAGGAAGAAATAAAAATCTGCTCATTTTTTGCACTTTCTAAAGGAATGCGTTTTTCGCTAATGCATAAAATTATTTTTTCATTTTTTGTCAGTGCCTTGAGATCTGCACGATTCGTTCTATTTTCAAAAATGAAGTGTCAGATTAAAAAGCTTGACCTGTGAACAATAGAAGGTTTATCTTTTTTCAAGAGTTGCCACCTGTTAAAAAATTATATTGAATCTTTTTTATAAGTCAAATGAATTATTAAGAGATGGGTATCAATGGAAATGTATTAACTACATGCAGCGAGTTGCCACCTGTTTAAAAAATTAAATTCCACTTGAATTAAAGGAATAAGGTAATTGAAATAGATAGGTATCACCATAAGGGGTCAGAAGAAAGAAGTTTAAGAAGGTTTTAGCTTAAAAATATTACGAATAGGGTTGTAACCTGTTTGTAAAGTCGAATTTAGTTAAACTAAAAAATAATTACGTCAAACCATAGGACTACGCCATCGTATTTGTTATTTTATTACAAATACATACATTGTCAATCAGTGATTTGTTCTGATTACATTCCTTTTAAATTATTTCATTCTTAAATTAACTCTGGAATGTTTTTACTCTTCACTTATTTCTTTCTAAATATGCCAAATTTTTCCATTTTTCTGATACTCATAGTGATATACATATTTCAGTTACCTTATTCCCTTAATTAAGATGAATTTGATTTTTTAAACATGTCGCAACCCTTCTACGTGCCGTTTTGAAGTAAAGTATTTTCAAAACTAGTTCAATTATACCCATATTGTAATATCTACTTAATTTGATTTATTAAATAATTTTAATAAAATTTGAAACAGGTGGCAACCCTTTTCAAAAATAAAAAGCTTTATTGCACCTCTACAGGCCAAGCCCTGTCATTTGACACCTCAGTTTTGAAAATAGAACGAACTATATGTACATACCTTGTTAAAAGCCTCAAGAACCCAAATTTTCAACTTCAAACTGCATACAGTGAAAGTATGAGAGTTATCCAAAAGCAAATTGCATTTTTGGATTTAGCGTCCTCAATGTTACTAAGTAGCGAATTTTCATTTAAATCCGTCCATAATTATATTTTTGCCCACATTTTATATGGAAGGGAAGCACTGTGCGGCGGCAGCTCAGCGTTTAATTTTAAATACTATCGGCGCAACTATCTCTATTTATTGCAGTTTCATTTGTTTAGATTTATCAGCTGTTCATGTGGCAGCATATTCATCAAGCCGTTTCTAAGACATAATTGTTGGGTCCAACAGTTGCCAGCAGTTTCGTAGCAGTTGAGCTAAACAGCTACGTCTTATGAACGCGCCATTGTGCCATTACAGCCCCTTTGGCATGAACTGGTATGTCTGTCACGGGGTATATACAGTATATTTTGCTTAGCTGCACATCCTTCTTTGCACGAAAAACTTGTGCACTTAACCGAAAAAGGCACTTAAGCGAATTTTCTTTACTACTTCAATGAGGAAGGTATCCAAATCCCTATGAAACCAAATAATGGAGAAGCACTTACCACGTAGAAATTACTGCAAGCGAAATTTTTACCGAATAGTATCTAATTATCTATATAACTACATAAATTGATAGCCATTTTCGTTGTTCTGCGAGATGAACAAAATAAATAAAAAGATGTAAAATTAGGTAAATGTAGGGCCAGTGCAGGTAAACGTAATACTTTCTTTGATAATTGATACTAGTCGCACAATTTTTAAGGCAGGTATCGCCAATGTTCGGGTATGCTAAATGCATCTATCGGAGCAGTTTCCTTATAAATGTTAAAAATAATGCCTCTGATGCGCATTTTGGGGTAGGTATCTTAAATGTGCACTTAAGCATAGCGGCAGCAAAGCAAAATATACTGTATTATTCAAAAGGACCACAACCTACCAAACTGTTCAGATATGCGACCCGTTGAAAATTATTGAAAGAAAATAGATAAAAACGAAAGAAAACATCGAAAATGATCAGAATTTCAAAATTAGTTGGCAGAGAGAAGCAGATACCGTCACAATGTCCATAGGATGTCCATATCCTAATAAAAGGGCTCAAATGTAAATTGTGCCATTTTGTTTATAATGAAGATAAGTGAAATAAGTTTTTTTGTTTAATAAAGTAAGCTTAAGGTCTGATTATGCATACTTCGCACAACTTCGCATAAATTTCAAACTGTCAGATGAAAATCTGTTGAATGCGTTTTGTATGTATTCCATTACCCAGAAATTACCAGAACTTGTAAAAAATTTGCGATCTGTTGAGTTTAGATTTTGCTTCACGTTTTCTTAAGTGCCATTTCAATTGCAGTGGTACCAATAGCAACATTTTTGCAGAGTTGCATGGAAAGCATATTAGGGGAATTCACGATTCTATCCATGTAATGTTGTCTCTGAAAATTAAAAAAAAACTAAAATCCATGCAGTAATAAAATGCAAAATATACAACACCTAAAATTTATCAAAACAGTCATTGAAGGAGTACAGTGATAGTGAAGGAAGTAATGCAACATACATACATACTATGTATAAACGTTTTTAGAATTAGCAAAGCATGTATGGGGAATGTGTATAATTTTGAGAACAAGTAAAGAATAAAGCCCGTTTAACTAGAGAAAAAAAAGTGAACGTGGCCCGCCCCTTTTTCGTGATTTTAATGGTGAAAATTCATAGGGGCGGTGCTAGAGGGGTGAAATAATAAAACAATATTTTCAAAAACTGTTTAACCTATTTTCAAAGTATGGACAAGGTTGGAAAGGTCATTGAAAGACCTTTTATTTGATATGAATATCTGTACATAAAAAGCATACATATTTCGAGAAAAACTAAAAATAGTAATGATGGCCATTCGTAATACAAATTTATGTTTTTCTTAAAAGAAAACGTGATTAACATTATTAAAAGATATGTTCATCAGAAAGAGCACAAAAATACCTTTAATTTGATACATGATTTGTAATGCAAAATACTTCGGCGCATCATATTTCACTAACAGGTCTATTCTGCGCTGGTAATAAAATGTTTGTAACCTGTAAATAAAGTTCCTGTCAATTTTTAAACCCTTTTCGCATTCTGTGTACTCTTGTAACCGGTAAATTTTGTTACCATCTCATAAGTATTGCCCCGTGAAATATGCAATGCCAGATTTTGCACAATTCTTCATTGCTGAATTGCTGAATATTTTAACTGCATTACCAACGTTCCTAGAATCGCGGTGACAAGAACTGGTAACATTTTTTGGTAATAAAACTTCCCGGTTACGAAATCTTCGGTAACGTGCAGAATAGACCTGTTAATGTATATTAAAATACGGAACAGGTCCCGAATACGTACATTTCTCTACATCGAACTTCAATAACACCAGTAATTATTTCCACAAAAAAATGTTATACCGTTATTATCAGGACTAAGACCCCTATCGATCCTAATATAATTTTTTTTAATCAGAGAAATGTACGTATTCTGCACTTATACTTAAAATACTGTTATAAGTGAAAAATATAAGCGCCACAGGCTAGAAATTGTAATATCACTATATATTAAAGGTATATTGGGAGATTTTTTATTCATTATTTCATTTATTCATTATTTATTTATTTATTTCATTTTATTCATTATTTTTAATTCATTATCATTGCATTGAAAATTATGTCAAGCTGCAAAGATCTTTTATTGTCGACTTCATTTGAACTTCGACTTAATTGAGTATGCCCTATTAAAACCACTTCAATCAATTAATCACTTAATTGCCACTTCAATCATTTTTTCTGTTAACAAATACATATGTATACCCAAAGAAACCAAAAATCAGCTGTTTTTGTTCACACATCGTGAATAACCCTATTGCGATGATAGCATTGATATTTGTTTGATCATTCAATTGAAATCAGAAACATCGTATATACTTACAAGTATGGAATCCTATGCCCCTTTTTGTCTATTCTCTTTCTAACAGCGGACGTGCCTGCCAAACAGCGGACGTGCCTGCCAAACTGAGAAGCATGATGGCGGCAGTGTTTGACAGGCACGTTCGACGATGCGAACGGCAATGGAAGGTAAAAAATGGAAGTTGGATGACATGAGAATGAAAGAATTATGAAGTAGCAGAATGTCGAACCAAAACGAATTTCAAAATTCTGACAATGCCAATGACGTCAAAATAAAAGAAATGCAAAATAGTGAAATGTCGAAACAGAAGAAATAGATGACAGGCACGTGTTCAAGGGTTTCGTGCAACAAAAATAGTTGTTGTGTTGCGCCATTCAATATTTAATACCTTTTTTAATGTGGTAACATTTACTACTATATTTCGCATCACGCTATAAGATTTACTTATAAAAACGGTATATGCTAATGGCCTTATTCATAAAAAATAAAGAACGATTCCAGGAGCTATATAAAGTGTTTTGATTTATAAAACAGTTACAGTCTTCTTTATTTTGTATGAACTTGGGTGTAATCAGTGTAACTCTCTTTAAGGTATTATTAACATCTCAAAAAATATTTTTCTATTTGACTTTATAGGATGGT
>NW_023458607.1:142398-148213 GCF_013731165.1 Rhagoletis pomonella | reverse complement strand
ACCATCCTATAAAGTCAAATAGAAAAATATTTTTTGAGATGTTAATACCTTAAAGAGAGTTACACTGATTACACCCAAGTTCATACAAAATAAAGAAGACTGTAACTGTTTTATAAATCAAAACACTTTATATAGCTCCTGGAATCGTTCTTTATTTTTTATGAATAAGGCCATTAGCATATACCGTTTTTATAAGTAAATCTTATAGCGTGATGCGAAATATAGTAGTAAATGTTACCACAATAAAAAAGGTATTAAATATTGAATGGCGCAACACAACAACTATTTTTGTTGCACGAAACCCTTGAACACGTGCCTGTCATCTATTTCTTCTGTTTCGACATTTCACTATTTTGCATTTCTTTAATTTTGACGTCATTGGCATTGTCAGAATTTTGAAATTCGTTTTGGTTCGACATTCTGCTACTTCATAATTCTTTCATTCTCATGTCATCCAACTTCCATTTTTTACCTTCCATTGCCGTTCGCATCGTCGAACGTGTCTGTCAAACACTGCCGCCATCATGCTTCTCAGTTTGGCAGGCACGTCCGCTGTTTGGCAGGCACGTCCGCTGTTAGAAAGAGAATAGACAAAAAGGGGCATAGGATTCCATACTTGTAAGTATATACGATGTTTCTGATTTCAATTGAATGATCAAACAAATATCAATGCTATCATCGCAATAGGGTTATTCACGATGTGTGAACAAAAACAGCTGATTTTTGGTTTCTTTGGGTATACATATGTATTTGTTAACAGAAAAAATGATTGAAGTGGCAATTAAGTGATTAATTGATTGAAGTGGTTTTAATAGGGCATACTCAATTAAGTCGAAGTTCAAATGAAGTCGACAATAAAAGATCTTTGCAGCTTGACATAATTTTCAATGCAATGATAATGAATTAAAAATAATGAATAAAATGAAATAAATAAATAAATAATGAATAAATGAAATAATGAATAAAAAATCTCGCAATATACCTTTAATATATAGTGATATTACAATTTCTAGCCTGTGGCGCTTATATTTTTCACTTATAACAGTAATTTAAGTATAAGTGCAGAATACGTACATTTCTCTGATTAAAAAAAATTATATTAGGATCGATAGGGGTCTTAGTCCTGATAATAACGGTATAACATTTTTTTGTGGAAATAATTACTGGTGTTATTGAAGTTCGATGTAGAGAAATGTACGTATTCGGGACCTGTTCCGTATTTTAATATACATTAACAGGTCTATTCTGCACGTTACCGAAGATTTCGTAACCGGGAAGTTTTATTACCAAAAAATGTTACCAGTTCTTGTCACCGCGATTCTAGGAACGTTGGTAATGCAGTTAAAATATTCAGCAATTCAGCAATGAAGAATTGTGCAAATTCTGGCATTGCATATTTCACGGGGCAATACTTATGAGATGGTAACAAAATTTACCGGTTACAAGAGTACACAGAATGCGAAAAGGGTTTAAAAATTGACAGGAACTTTATTTACAGGTTACAAACATTTTATTACCAGCGCAGAATAGACCTGTTAGTGAAATATGATGCGCCGAAGTATTTTGCATTACAAATCATGTATCAAATTAAAGGTATTTTTGTGCTCTTTCTGATGAACATATCTTTTAATAATGTTAATCACGTTTTCTTTTAAGAAAAACATAAATTCGTATTACGAATGGCCATCATTACTATTTTTAGTTTTTCTCGAAATATGTATGCTTTTTATGTACAGATATTCATATCAAATAAAAGGTCTTTCAATGACCTTTCCAACCTTGTCCATACTTTGAAAATAGGTTAAACAGTTTTTGAAAATATTGTTTTATTATTTCACCCCTCTAGCACCGCCCCTATGAATTTTAACCATTAAAATCACGAAAAAGGGGCGGGCCACGTTCACTTTTTTTCTTTAGTTAAACGGGCTTTATTCTTTACTTGTTCTCAAAATTATACACATTCCCCATACATGCTTTGCTAATTCTAAAAACGTTTATACATAGTATGTATGTATGTTGCATTACTTCCTTCACTGTCACTGTACTCCTTCAATGACTGTTTTCATAAATTTTAGGTGTTGTATATTTTGCATTTTATTACTGCATGGATTTTAGTTTTTTTTTAGTTTTCAGAGACAACATTACATGGATAGAATCGTGAATTCCCCTAATATGCTTTTCATGCAACTCTGCAAAAATGTTGCTATTGGTACCACTGCAATTGAAATGTCACTTAAGAAAACGTGAAGCAAAATCTAAACTCAACAGATCGCAAATTTTTTACAAGTTCTGGTAATTTCTGGGTAATGGAATACATACAAAACGCATTCAACAGATTTTCATCTGACAGTTTGAAATTTATGCGAAGTTGTGCGAAGTATGCATAATCAGACCTTAAGCTTACTTTATTAAACAAAAAAACTTATTTCACTTATCTTCATTATAAACAAAATGGCACAATTTACATTTGAGCCCTTTTATTAGGATATGGACATCCTATGGACATTGTGACGGTATCTGCTTCTCTCTGCCAACTAATTTTGAAATTCTGATCATTTTCGATGTTTTCTTTCGTTTTTATCTATTTTCTTTCAATAATTTTCAACGGGTCGCATATCTGAACAGTTTGGTAGGTTGTGGTCCTTTTGAATAATACAGTATATTTTGCTTTGCTGCCGCTATGCTTAAGTGCACATTTAAGATACCTACCCCAAAATGCGCATCAGAGGCATTATTTTTAACATTTATAAGGAAACTGCTCCGATAGATGCATTTAGCATACCCGCACATTGGCGATACCTGCCTTAAAAATTGTGCGACTAGTATCAATTATCAAAGAAAGTATTACGTTTACCTGCACTGGCCCTACATTTACCTAATTTTACATCTTTTTATTTATTTTGTTCATCTCGCAGAACAACGAAAATGGCTATCAATTTATGTAGTTATATAGATAATTAGATACTATTCGGTAAAAATTTCGCTTGCAGTAATTTCTACGTGGTAAGTGCTTCTCCATTATTTGGTTTCATAGGGATTTGGATACCTTCCTCATTGAAGTAGTAAAGAAAATTCGCTTAAGTGCCTTTTTCGGTTAAGTGCACAAGTTTTTCGTGCAAAGAAGGATGTGCAGCTAAGCAAAATATACTGTATATACCCCGTGACAGACATACCAGTTCATGCCAAAGGGGCTGTAATGGCACAATGGCGCGTTCATAAGACGTAGCTGTTTAGCTCAACTGCTACGAAACTGCTGGCAACTGTTGGACCCAACAATTATGTCTTAGAAACGGCTTGATGAATATGCTGCCACATGAACAGCTGATAAATCTAAACAAATGAAACTGCAATAAATAGAGATAGTTGCGCCGATAGTATTTAAAATTAAACGCTGAGCTGCCGCCGCACAGTGCTTCCCTTCCATATAAAATGTGGGCAAAAATATAATTATGGACGGATTTAAATGAAAATTCGCTTCTTAGTAAAATTGAGGACGCTAAATCCAAAAATGCAATTTGTTTTTGGATAACTCTCATACTTTCACTGTATGCAGTTTGAAGTTGAAAATTTGGGTTCTTGAGGCTTTTAACAAGGTATGTACATATAGTTCGTTCTATTTTCAAAACTGAGGTGTCAAATGACAGGGCTTGGCCTGTAGAGGTGCAATAAAGCTTTTTATTTTTGAAAAGGGTTGCCACCTGTTTCAAATTTTATTAAAATTATTTAATAAATCAAATTAAGTAGATATTACAATATGGGTATAATTGAACTAGTTTTGAAAATACTTTACTTCAAAACGGCACGTAGAAGGGTTGCGACATGTTTAAAAAATCAAATTCATCTTAATTAAGGGAATAAGGTAACTGAAATATGTATATCACTATGAGTATCAGAAAAATGGAAAAATTTGGCATATTTAGAAAGAAATAAGTGAAGAGTAAAAACATTCCAGAGTTAATTTAAGAATGAAATAATTTAAAAGGAATGTAATCAGAACAAATCACTGATTGACAATGTATGTATTTGTAATAAAATAACAAATACGATGGCGTAGTCCTATGGTTTGACGTAATTATTTTTTAGTTTAACTAAATTCGACTTTACAAACAGGTTACAACCCTATTCGTAATATTTTTAAGCTAAAACCTTCTTAAACTTCTTTCTTCTGACCCCTTATGGTGATACCTATCTATTTCAATTACCTTATTCCTTTAATTCAAGTGGAATTTAATTTTTTAAACAGGTGGCAACTCGCTGCATGTAGTTAATACATTTCCATTGATACCCATCTCTTAATAATTCATTTGACTTATAAAAAAGATTCAATATAATTTTTTAACAGGTGGCAACTCTTGAAAAAAGATAAACCTTCTATTGTTCACAGGTCAAGCTTTTTAATCTGACACTTCATTTTTGAAAATAGAACGAATCGTGCAGATCTCAAGGCACTGACAAAAAATGAAAAAATAATTTTATGCATTAGCGAAAAACGCATTCCTTTAGAAAGTGCAAAAAATGAGCAGATTTTTATTTCTTCCTTTGAAAGCTAAAAGCCCGTACTATTTAATAAAATAATAAAAAATAACCTATTTTTGCATATATTTTTTATTCATTCCATTAAAATTTAGCATTTTTTGCCGATTTGTTAAAAAAATTTTTTTTTGGAATAACGCAGGGACACCCTGTGTTTAAGTTTATTCCAAAAATTTTAATTCCTGTAATTCTCTACTATCTTTATAGGAACAAGAACGTCAAACCAACATTTTATTTCAAAGAATATATTTTTGACATTTTTTTTTGTGAAGAGCTTACGCATGGCTGTGCTCTTCTTAAAATTCTTAGTATTTGTCGACTTTAGTGGCTTCCTGGCGGCACATAATTAATTTTTTAGGGAAATGTCCGTTTAATTGTTTTTAGTGGATAAATTGTCATAAAGTGCCAAACAAGTTCACATTGCAGATAACGAATTTTTCGATTTTTGCCTACAGTGTTTCGACTATATGGAGGCAGATGTAAATAATAGTACACCTGCACCGATTTCACTGAAACTTGACATGTGCTCTAGTTTTACTTAGAAATAGAGAATTTTGAAATTTTGTAAAGATGGAATAATTGCCACGCCCTCTACTCTTGTGGGCGGAAACATTAAATCTCATCCGATTTCGATGAAATTTAGTTTGTAGTCTTTATTTTATTAGAAAACCCTAAATATAAAATATGGGGAAGATTGGATTACTATAACGTTCAAAACTCACAAAAAATGTGGGCCAAGTCATTAAATGTGATGGAATTTTGGGTAATTTTTGTTTCCTGTTTTCCACTCTCAGAAAACAAAGGTTATACAATAAAACGACTTAGGTGTCAATACTCGCTTTTTTCCCAATATCTGGTGGGATTTTTTCATTGTTTGAAAAATTCTTTTCGCTAAATTATGCAAAAAGAAGCTGAAGATCAAAAATTACGTATACTTGCAAAGTCGCGCGCAAAGATCAAATTATATATTCGAAAACTACATAAAATTCTCTAAAATATTAGTCTAATTTTAAGACCTGACGGACAGGTACTCACACTTTTTTTTACTAATAATCTTTAGCATCTACATTTCAAAGTAAATTTTTTGGTAAGAAAATAGGAAAATACCAAATAAATGATAAATACCTTCACCTGAATATTCCACGACATTTAGATAATTAATTACAATTGAAAAAGAAACACTTTCTGTAATGGGTTCAGCGCGAAATGCAACTAAACTGATTAGTCGGTATCGCGCCCATTCCCGTATTTTTTTGGAAATGTATCGTTCGTGAAGAAGGGG
>NW_023458607.1:136541-142388 GCF_013731165.1 Rhagoletis pomonella | reverse complement strand
TTATGTACGTTTACTAGTTGCCGAATCTCCGCGTTGAGATCCCTGATACGGGGATCTCGGGATCAGCCTGACAAAGGCTATCACGCTCATCGGCTAGAACAGCCGCTTCAGCAGGGAAATTTGGACGTGGGTCGGTGATACATCCTGCCGGTAAGAAGTCAGCTGCAGCAGCGGTGACAGCCCTGCGGAACTTACGTTCACCAAGGTGGACGTCGGTTGGTGTGGGGAGAGCAGCGAAGGTGTTTTCAATAAATTCCGCGAAGCCTTTCCAATCAGCTTTACAAAAGTTGATATATGTTCGGTGCTCCGCGGAAGCAAAGTCGGTTGGTTTATCGATCGAGATGACTATGGGCAGATGGTCCGATGCCAAAGTAAGCATAGGTCGCCATGATATGCTGTTTATCAGACCAGCGCTGACTATTGTTATGTCTGGCGAGCTGCAGCAGCTGCCCATAATCCTGGTGGCTTGAGTGCCAAAGATCATGGTGCGCATTAAAGTCGCCTACTACCATACGGTTTTCACCTCTGAGGAGCGCACCTATGTCAGGGTGCAGGTGACAGGGGGTATATAAACGTTAAATATTTCGAGCTCAAGATCGCCTGACCGGATAGCAATGCCCTGACATTCTAGGGTGGTATTCCTGCGGTCGGTGTCTGCTTCGATAAGACGATACTGCACGGTGTGGAGCGTCATTTCTGTAGAGCTTGCTGAGCTCCGCGCACTACTGGCTTCCGGTGGTTCGGCTGCAGTTTGTCTGCCTGTCCTCCCAGCAAATACTCCTATGCAATTTGAGCCATATTGTGCTGCTCAACCCACACGGGCACAGCAAGTATCTGGCACAACTCACACCGCGAATGGATCTCCTGCAAATACATCAAAAAAATCTGCCCAAAATCTCCAATACGTACCTGTCAACAAACCAGCGGAAGCGCCAGTAAACACTTCCAACGGCGCTCCCACTACACATAAAAATATTGCAAATAGCAATATCTCAGAAAAAAGCTTGCCTCCACAACAACCAAAACAACACCAACGATCTCTGCTACTTCTGCTTCACCTACCAACTCTAACATAGATATGCCTATTATTATTGCTGACGCTCCGGGATCTGCAGGTACGGTAAATAAGTGGTTGACCGAGCAAAACAAAAAGTCAAAGAAAACGAGAACTTCGAGCGTTGTTGTTGGCCGAAATAACAATAGCGAGTTAGATACAGTTGTGAGCAAAAAATGGGTACACCTCTCCTCATTTAAATCAACTGTCAATACGGAGGATATAATTGCTTATGCTAGCAAACACGCGAAGATAAGCAGTCAGCATTTAGTCTGCTACAATCTTATAAAAAAAGATGCAAATCCAGAAGACTTGAAGAGAGTCAATTGTAAATTAGGGGTATCCCCCAGTTTTTATACAAAGGCTATGGCCGATGGATGTTAAAATTCGGCCGTTCCGTTTTTTAGAAAATCAAGGGAGGAAAGACTTGAACAATTGAGACGCTCAAGCGTATCTCAAAGCTTCAACTCATATCCTATTTATTATCAAAATAAAAGCGGTATGCGAACCAAAGTCAATGATTTTAGATTGGCAACCTCATTACATGATTACGATTTCATTGCATTAACCGAAACTTGGTTACATAGAGACGTTGCAAGTGCAGAATACTTCGATAATTACTACTCGGTATACCGTAAAGATAGATGTCCCATAGCTAGTGGTTGTGAACGTGGGGGTGGGGTTCTCTTAGCGGTTGGGTCAAATATGCAAAGCAAACTTGTAGCATTGCCTTTGGCTGATAATATAATTGAGCAGATATGTGTGGAAGTCTCTTTTAAAAGTAATAAAACTTTTTTCCTTTTCCTATCGTATATACCACCTAATTCTAGCTCCTTAATTTACGAACGTCACATAAATAACATTGATTACATAACAAGCGGCATCACCGGTAATAGCCAGGTCATTGTCATAGGAGATTTCAATCTACCAGGCATCGTCTGGTCTACTGCGGACCACAAACTGACGCCTTTCAATATTAAATCCGATACTGAATCATCAGTCACTAGCTTTTTCACATCCAACAATTTTCAACAAATAAATAGTTTTTATAATGATAATGATAAAATACTAGATCTTGTATTTACTACTACTGATCTTAGATCTAACTGTGAATTGAACCTGGCACCGATTACTGCAAACAGCATCCATCACAAAGCTTTAACAATTACATTTGAATTTTATAGTTTTGATAATCTATGTGCCTACTCTTCGCCCTCTTTTTACTTCAAAAAAGCAAATGTAGATGCAATAAACTCGGAACTAAGCTCAATTGATTGGAACTACATTGTACCAATTAGGAATCCGGACTCTATCTATCAAATAATTCATGAAAAGTTTTCCCATATAATTTCTTCTTTCGTTCCTCTGAAACAAGTGGCTCGAAACAGCAAACCACCATGGTTTAATGCTAGGCTATGCAGCCTAAGGAATAAGAAAAATAAAGCTTTTAAAAATTTCCGAAGGACCCACTTGTTGAGGGTTCGACAATCTGCATAAGTCTCTTTACAAAAAGTTTATTTATAAAATTGAATGTAATTTAAAATCTAACCCGTCAGCATTTTGGCATTTTATAAATTCGAAAAGAAACACCAACGGATTTCCGACAAAGATGGTGTGTGATGGAGTTTCCTCTAACTCAACTCAAGAGTCGTGCGATCTTTTTGCGTCATTTTTTCAAAAAGGCTATGATGACTACCCTCTTGCTTCAACATACATGGCAGACTCATACACTGCGGATATAATCAGCTCTTTTTTCATCACTGAGGACGATGTGCAATCTGCCATATCAATCCTGAAACCGAGCTTTAACTACGAAACCAATAGCTTTCCTGCGATATTTTTTCTTCGCTGCTTAACGAATGTCTTAAAACCAATTTGCTATTCTCTTCAATGCTTCTATTGAGTCCGGTATATTCTTAGATTGCTTGAAATTATGCTTCATAGAGCCCGTCTTTAAATCCGGCGATAAAAACAGTGTATTAAACTATCGGGCAATTGTTAAACAAGACGTATTCGCTAAGATCTTCGATCATATTATAAATAAGAAATTATATGAGCACGTAAAATTTTTACTCTGTGACAGTCAACATGGGTTCCTCCCAGGGAAAGTGACCGTAACCAATTTAGCAATTACTAAAAGTATAATTTCGGCAATGGAACAACGTGCCCAGCTTGATGTCATATACACAGATTTCTCGAAGGCCTTTGATAAAGTTGACCTGAACATCCTCCTAACTAAGCTCAAAAGATTTGGGATTAGTGGAATACTACTAGAGTTGTTTAAAAACTTCTTATTTAATAGGAAATTGGTAGTAAAAATCGGCGCTTCAAGATCCAACATTGTCATTAATGCGACTTCGGGTATTCCGCAAGGGACCCATGTTGGTCCCCTTCTTTTCTTGCTTACGTTATAAATGATTTGCCAGCGCGAATTACTTGGTCAAGGAGTCTAGTTTTTGCAGACGATGTAAAAATCTTTAACCTTATAAAAGACTCCTCGGATTATCAAAATCTACAACAGGACTTGGACGCATTAAAAGATTGGTGTAGCATAAATAATCTAAGTCTCAACATTGAAAAATGTTACGTTGTGTCTTACACCCGAAGTCCCAACGCAAAACTGTTCAATTATTCCTTAGGCGGAGCTACGTTACCGCGGAAAAATGAGATTAAAGACCTAGGTGTAATCTTCGACCGCAAGTTAACATTCCCCTCACATGTGGATTACGTAGTTAACAAAGCCTATTCTATGTTAGGCTTTATTAAAAGAAACTCAAAAGACTTCAGAGATCCTCTTACTCTGAAATGTCTTTATGTGGCTTTGGTCAGGAGCATCTTTGAATATGGAGTCATCATCTGGAATCCTTATTATGATTTCCACTCGCGACGTATAGAAATGATCCAGAAAAAATTCACGCGATTTGCGCTAAATCGAATTAATTGGGCTCGTGGCCCATGTAATGGTACCCATCCTCGTGCCTCAACTGCCGTCCTTACTGGCGCCACTAATAGTGCCCCTACTGGTTCCTCCTTTGGCGTCCCTACCGGCGCCTCCAACACCCTTACTGGTGCTCTTAATGGGGTTCCTACTAGCGTAACCAATGGTACCCGTACTGGTATCCCACCTTACGAATCAAGACGGAAACTACTTGGCTTAAAAGCACTGAAGGACAGGAGGTCATATCTATCCATTATGTTTGATTACAACACTTTATACGGAAGTATTCGGTGCCAAGAAATCCGCAATCTCTTTATTGCGAAAGAGCCATCTTTACAACTTCGGAGCTGCAAGCTTTTTGTAGAAGCTACATACAAGACCTTATATGCATATAACGAGCCAATAGCTAGAATTATTCGCTTATGTAATTCTCATGCATCATTTTAATACTGGGATATATAATTTTAAATTGGATCTGTTCAAAATTTTCAATTAATGTATCGCCACACACAATGGAAACTAAATTAAAGTTAAGTCTTAGTCTGTAAGAATATATACTCTGTAGACTAACTGAATTGAAATACATAAATTAATTAATTAACTACCTTAGTTTTGCTAAAAATCTGATTATTTTAAGCGTACACAGCAGCCATTATGGATCCGCCATTATGAATTTCGAAATTATGTGGTGAAATTTAAAACCAGCAACCAAAATAAAGACGAATACAATTGATTACAATTGTACCACGCTTCGACTTTTGGCCAGCTTTTTTTGAAAAATTGGCCACTGTGCGCTGTGGCCGCCATGCATGTGAGCTGTTGTTTTTCTATAAAGTTGATGTGTTTGCCTTTGTAAAGTTTGTCCACTATTTTATTATTTTCCTTTGGGGAGTATTTGTAGGGCCACTTCTTATTGTTTTGTATGTGTTTTTGTATTCCATTATTTTTTTTTTTCCCAGGTACCCTGTTTTGTACATAGCTACTGTTTTGTTTCCTTTGTCGGCATCTGTTATATCGACATTGTTTTTGTGTAGGTTTACGTGACTTTAAACAAATATCACAGCAAACTCCAATTTACGATGGAAATACAGGAAATTTGACGTTTGCAGACATAGGGGAAACCACAATCTTTTACTTGACTGGTACTCTAAACCAACTTCTTCTACACGCCTGATAAATTATTATTCATCGCAACCAACTAAATATAAGATAAACACACCAAAAAACCTCATGCACAAAATTTTGACAATAAGTCACACACGGTTCCATGACGCTAACATAGAGAAAATAAACAAAATTTTAATAAGCGATAATTACCCTGCTAACTTAATACGGGAACTAATTAATCAAGAAATTATGAAAAATAGCATCCATAAGAATACGGTACCGAACACAGATACAACAGCAACCCCAAAGAAATTCTACAGCGGAATATATGTTCCTAACGTAACCGACAACTGCATAACTAAACAAAACACAGCACTTGCCTACAAATCTAATTAAACTCTTTCGACAATATACACAAAAACAAAGTGTCGAGTAGATGTCCACCAACATAGCAACGTTGTGTATGAAATTAAATGTAAAGGAAAGGAAAATGAAGAATGCGAAAAAGTGTAAATTGGGACAACTAAGCGGCCTTTAGGTATTCGACTATGCGTGTGTGTGACAGCTGAATGGTATACACATGCACTTATGGGATGAACTACATAAATAAGTACGCGCGTAAACGCAGAGAACGGACAAAAACTCAAACATGAATTCGAACACGCATTCAAATGCGCACAGAGTTGAATTTTCTCAACTTTCATGCATTTGCTTGCGTAGACAACCAACTTGAAGTTAATACACTACA
>NW_023458607.1:109955-111541 GCF_013731165.1 Rhagoletis pomonella | reverse complement strand
TATTTTAAACTAGCAAACCCGGCGAACTCCGTTTCGCCACCAGATGGCTTCGTTTCTTGTAACATTTCGTTTGGGGATTAAAAGATGAAGAAAAATTATTTTTTGTTTGTTTTATATTTGAAAAGGAAAAATTTTATTTCATTTCACAACAGTAATGTATTCATTTCGATTACAAAAATGAAGTGTAATTTAGTTGAACTTCTCTAAGTAAAAAATCTAAATCGAAGCGTTATACGTGTCCGCAGATTATCTGTTTCATTGAAGTGCTCTTTGGTAAACCACACTTTTTGTTTTTCGGTCTGTCCTTAACACAAACAAAGCGGATGGTTTCCCAACTCGTGAACACGCAACGTATAGCTGCCCATGTGAAAAACAATGATTTTCTAAATTTATCCCGCAAACACTAAGCGATTGGCCTTGCGACTGGTTAATTGTCATTGCGAATGCAAGGCGAACCGGAAATTGCAATCTTTTGAAGTCAAACGGAAGATCAGTCGGAATCATTGGTATTCGAGGAATACATACATTTTCACCTGCGTACTTTCCGTTAATAATGGTTGCCTCAATCAAATTCGGCATAAGTTTTTTCACCGCAAGTCGAGTACCGTTGCAAAGTCGCGGTGGATTCAAATTACGCAATATCTTAATAACTGAACCAACTTTGAGTTGCAAGTTATGTGGTGGAAATCCTGGTAACTCCAGAGAGTTCAAAAACTCTGTTGGATTATTTACAACATCATCGGAATTTGTTATGGAATCAACGGATTTGTATGTCACCAAATCGCCATCGATTTTTGATTGAATGGTGAAATTCAGTGCGTGTACATCATTATTCTTTGCGGCGAGAATTGCTCGTTGACTTAACCAAGCATAATTCTGATAATTCTCACTAATGTTTGGGAAACATTTTCAATAAGAGCTAATTGAGAGTCTACAAATCGGCAAAAGTCGTTGGTAAGAGTAATTAATCCAGTTGTCGCATCAACTGGAACTTTTCCATTTTCAACAGCTAACAATTGTTTGGAAAATTGTGCAGCACGACAATGTCTCGTGATGTAGTTGGATCGCCAACAATAATTGCAGCAACATCATCAACGGTGGGTGCATTGAACCTTCGTACATGTTCACCTGTTGGGGTACGATCCGCTCTTATGACAAATTTGTGCGTATCCGATGGCATTCGTTCCAATGCTGTTTTGAACATATTAACCACAGCGTTATTAGCGTGAAAAAATGCTTGCAACTGTTCAATAATTCGTCTCTTTAACTGTTGTGTTCCCTGTATATTGCACCGCACATTCAGCTGATCCACCATCGACGAAATGAAATATATTTGCAGAAATTGATGGGGTTCATCTGCTGTTGGCGCCATTGAACCATGCAAATGATATATTTGTCCTTGTATCTTTGATGGCAAACAATTAAGATAAAATAATCATAATAATAATTTTTATATTAAAGAACTGTCCGCATTACACAATTTTATTTTTCACAAAAACGGTATTCATGAATTTTAAATTTTTTTTTTTATTTGCTTCCGCATATTTTTGACATAACAGCTTTCATTTTATGCCCATATTAAACAA
>NW_023458607.1:109564-109945 GCF_013731165.1 Rhagoletis pomonella | reverse complement strand
CCTGGTCACCCAGCTATATGAAAAGTGCTCTATTTTAAAGCATTCATGAACAGCTTTAATTTGATACCCATATTAAACAAATACATCCTAAGGTTACCCGGGTCCACGTTTTGGTCTATATCTCGAGACCCTAGTCACCCAGCTATATGAAAAGTGCTCAATCTTAAAGCATTCATGAACAGCTTTCATTTGATACCCATATTGAACAAATACACCCAAGGTTACCCAGGTCCACGTTTTGCTCTATATCTCGAGACCCTAGTCATCCAGCTATATGAAAAGAGCTCAATCTTAAAGCATTCATGAACAGCTTTCATTTGATACCCATATTGAGCAAATACACCCAAGGTTACCCAGGTCCACGTTTTGGTCTATATCTCG
>NW_023458607.1:102172-109554 GCF_013731165.1 Rhagoletis pomonella | reverse complement strand
CGAGACCCTAGTCACCCAGCTATATGAAAAGTGCTCAATCTTAAAGCGTTCATGAACAGCTTTCACACTTTTTTCAGATGGATGATGGAAAAATTTTGAATTTTGAGCATGGAAAAAGATATTCACTTTAACATTTATAATAATTTTATGAAGTGGCTAAAAAAGTGGCTGGTGGCAGAAATAAATTTTGGTGGCAAATAAAGAAGGCGGTGGCTAAATCTAGCCACCAAATGGCTAAAACGGCAACACGGCTGACAACTGCTGACGCGAACTAATAATACACAAATGCTTAATAATAATTAGATTTTATTTGAGTAATATACAGTTTTTGCTCATTTTTGGAAAAATGCCAAAATTTAACATTTTAAGCGAAGTGCACGTAAAAATCTATGTATCCTCCTTACATAGAATAAAGCAAATTCGTAATTTTTCCACCACGTTAATCTCGAAAACTACTGAACGGATTTGTCAACATTTTTTTGATAGAGGTATTATCTCTAGGCCTGAGAATTTGTTGTCAGCCGTCCAAAACTTATAAGATCCGCACCGTTAGTTGGATTACAGAAAATGAGGTGTTAAATGAAGGTGCTTGGCCTCTTGATGTCCAATAATATATTATTTTTTTAGTACGGCTGCCACCATTTTTAAAATTATTATATTTTCAGTTAGTTGGACTAAAAATGAGCTACAAAGCTTTTATTTTTTAGTGGGGTTGCCACCCTTTTAAAAACTACTACCTTACACATACATACGCGTTTTTGTTAATGACATCAGATTGGCACAGTTCATTCAATTAAAAAAAATGAGGTATCAAGAGCTTGACCTATAGCTGTGCAATAAAGTTTTATTTTTTCGTAAGGGTTGCGACCTGTTGGAAAAATCGAAACGAAAGAGTGCTAGGAAATCTTTAGTTTGAATATTTAAGCTATTTTTGAGGTGTTGGAAGAAGAATCGTATCAATAGAAATGCGTTTTAAAGGCTTTAATTCATAACTATATTTAGTAGGGTTGCCACAAGCAAATTCAACTTGAATTACGGCAATTAGGTACTTGAAATATGTATCACAATATGGGTGCCAGAATAAAGGGGTTCAAGCAAGTTTTGAAAAAGGTTATCGTTCAAAAGCAACGTTCTATATGAGGAAATGGGAAGGCGGGCGTACGGGTTATCTGATCGGCTAAAAAGTTTTACCACAACTTGCTAGTAGCATGAAGAACATATGTACCAAGTTTAAAAATGATAACTTTACTTTTAGAATGTATGCAAAAAAAAAATAAATCCCGGCCAGAATTCAGTGACCCAATAAGAAAAAATTGCTTACACCCCGCAATAAATTTCCATTAGAATAAGTATTTGCCTTAAGTGCGTAAACTAAACTGCAAAAAGAGATATAACCGGTTTCTTTTGCTTAAGTTATTAACCCTCAATTCACAAAGAGGCAAAAAGTACCCAAGTTATTAGTTCACAAAATTTTGCGAATTTTTGAGAAACCGAAAACTTTCACACTCTACCCTCTGAATATATGACATACTCACTCATTTCAACTGATTTGTTAGTAAACTTCCCCTTTTTTTAAATAAAATGGAGGAATTTAATATAACAATTTCTGATTTGATCGAATTCGTGGAAGACTATTTGAAGACCTCAGCGGAAGATGAGTCAGTTTATACTTTAGAAATCAAAAGAGTAGAACACGATTCGATCTCCAGCAAAGCGAAGAAATCGTATGATGTTTTTCGTAGAACCCCCAATAATGTCGATGAAACCGTTGATTTAACTAAGTAAAGGAAAAATACAAAGAATGCTATCAAATGTATTTGAATAGCCTAGCTTCCTAGCGTAGCTCTTCCACTAAAACCAAAATACCCAAGGCGAAGAAAGAGAGGTAATTAAGAACGCACCCTACATCTAGTGATACTGAGTTGGATTTCCATGCTTACATTATTATCGGTGTTAATGCTGGTTCCCAAGTAAACGAAATTCTCCACTTTCGCGATTGTGCTGGCTGTTTGTTTGATGACAGAAGATACTTCGTCTTGTTCTCGTTTACCACCATACCCATCGCTTTGCTTCCTTATCCAACTTGGAAAAAGCAGAACAGGCTTCGCGGTTTTTGTTACCGATGATGTCGATGTCATCGGAATAAGCCAGCAATTGCACGCTCTTGTAGTAAATTGTTCCTGAGCGGTTCAATTCTGCAGCTTTAATTATCTTCTCCAACATCAGATTAAAGAAGTTACATGAAAGGGGGTCGCTCTGTCTGAAACCCCGTTTGGTGGCGAACGGCTCGGAGAGGGCTTTCCCAATTCTGATGGAGCTGGTGGTATTGCTCAACGTCATTTTACGCAGCCGTATGAATTTTGAGGGGATGCCAAATTCAGACATAGCGGCGGATAGGCAACTCCTTTTAGTGCTGTCGAAAGCGGCTTTAAAGTCGCCAACCAGGTGGTGTGTCGATGCTTTTCTCGCGGGTCTTTTCCAAGATTTGGCGTATTGTTAATACCTGGTCTATGGTGGATTTTCCAGGCTTAAAGCCAAACTGAAGCCCAATCAGTTCATTGGCGGTGGGCTTCAGTCTTTCACACAATACACTCGATAAGACCTTGTAAGCTATACTTTGAAGGCTGATCTCGCGGTATTTGTCGCGAATAGCGGTCGCCTTTCTTGTGGATTGGGCAGAGCGTACTTAAACTCCAGTCGTCGGGCATGCGTTCATCTGACCATATTCTGCATAAGAGTTGATGCATGCACGTTATCAACTCCTCGCCGCCGTACTTGAATAGCTCTGCTGGCAGGCTGTCAGCTTTCATACTGGCATGAAAAAATTTTGGTCGATCAATATGAAAATAAACGGGTGCTGGTGAATACCAAATTAAAGACCCTGTTTAATTTGCCACAATTCTGTGGACAAATTTAACCAACTTCGGCATAGACACAAGGAGCTGCGACCCGATCGTAATATACCTCTGTAATTCAAAACTACCAAAGGAAACTTTAGAAGCATTTGAATATACCCTAGAATAGGGATGGGTAGCAGAACAACTCGCTAGCAGTAGCGCGGGAAAGCAGGCACTAGGTGCATTCCCACGACAGCCGGTTCTACGTACCGGAATGACTCGGGTTTTACCCGACCAAGGGTTGTTGGTTTGGCGATCTAACCCCGTTTAGGTCAGTGAAATATCTCATCATTTGTGGCCCCGCTGCTCAAACAGAGCTACCTCAACGGCAAACCCTAGTCCGCCTGAGCAGCTCAACACAAACACCACAGCACCACAACAAAACACAATAGACCATACCACAACCACGACAGAACACACAACCGCACCACTACCTACACGCCGCCGCCAGCAACTCCTGGTTCCTCTAACAATCTGCACGGTGTGTCAGACCAGGATATTCCGTAATGTGACATCCCAAAACTGTTTCTTTGAAATGATCGTGATCTCGTGCGATTTAGACTCAAATGATGTTTAATTTTAGATAATTGCAAAGAAAGCTTTTGAAAATTTTCGCACATGATAGAAAGTGTTTAGAATTTGAAATATTATTAATTGAACAGATTTCATTTTTGTTAATTACTTCCCACATGTTATCCGCTAATTTAATCAGTTCATTTATATCATTTGAGTTTGAACTAGCTAAAATCGCATTTAATTTTTTGGGAAGTTTCCTAAGCCAATGTTCTTTGAGAATATTTGGGCTGAAATGAGTACCGGAAAGAAGCATAAGTGACCGATGAAATTCTGATGGTTTACGATCCCCCATTTCAGAATCTTATAAAGCTTTATCCAATTGAGCTCAGCGGTTGCGTGGTACGGACGTGTTTTTCTCTCGCTCTGTATTTTCTAAATATTTCTAAGTGATTGTTGCACCAAAAATGTTGTTAGCTTTATACAACCAACAACTTAGTTTAGAAACTCTTTTGTGACTCTTTTTTTGCCAATAAATTTACAAGTACTGCTAGTCAAACTCATTTGCCTGCTTCCTCTCCGTCATTGTCTCAATCTGTTGCTGATTCTCGTGTTATTGCGGATAATATTGCGTTTACCTGCACTGCGTCGCCACCAGCATTTCCGCAAAGTACTGGCGACACTAACATATTGAATGAGAAAACGCGGAAAGAGAAAACTGCGATATCGTCTGACATTTCTGCTGCTGCGCCCACCACTACTACCACTGTGCCCTTCTTCTATGCTAGTGCTGCTGCTTTGCCGTCAGCATCTTCTTTGCTCCCACCTGATCAGACCGCGAAATCATCCGTGTATCAGATGCCCATGCGGAAAATCACTGCGAAAAGCAGTAGTAGAAAACTGAATCAACCAATTGTCGTTGAGTCGAATAATACCCAAGAACCACATGTTCTTGCTTGTTTGAAGTGGTTGCACTTATCGTCTCTTTCAAATAATGTAACTGTCGCCGATATATTAGCTTATGTTTCTAAGCCCGCCGAGCTTGATACGAAGTTGTTGGCCTGCCATGGAAAAGGACACTGATGTATGCAAATTTAAAAAAATTTATTTTAATCTTGGGGTATCGGAATGCTGCTATGAAAAGATGCTTAATGCGGACATTTGGCCAACGCATGTGAAGATTCGTCCATTTCGTTTTTCCCCAAAGACGGTGTACCACAGCAAGAAGCTTAGTTGACCCTCCAGAAGTTATCCCAAAACATCATAAAACAAAACTCTACTTTCAAAATGCATCGGGTCTTAGAACCAAATCTAAACAACTCTTTTCCATGAGTTCCCATTTGGACTATGACATATGTGTTCTAGTGGAAACATGGTTTAATTAGAATTTTTACGACATGAGTTTTTCGACTGCAATCTGTTCAACGTGTTTCGCAAAGACCGAGATGTTTCAAAAACTGGGCTCTTTAGAGGAGGAGGTGGCTTAATAGCAGTTAATCGAAAATAGTGCTCGTCGCTAGTGCCATTAAAGAATGAGAATACACTCTTCGATCAAATAAGTATTGCTTCGGATGGTATTTCTAAACTCGTAATTTGCGTTTCTTACATACCGCCAACTTGTGGTGATGCAATCTACAAAGCGCATGTTGACAATGTTCTTGATTTATCATCTAGTCTTGAAAATCTATGTGTAATTGGTGACTTCAACCTAAGTAATATCGAGTGATCTGCTAGGATAGTCCAGGGTTACATCGGAAATCTTTTAATACTTTTGCTGAAACCTATGTGGTGGATAATTTTTTAAGTTGTGACCTCATGCAGATATTATATTATATATTTCACGAACAAATTGCTTCGAACTTTAGATGTTGCAATCGAGTCCTTAGACTGGTGATTCTTTATTTACTGGGGTTGAAGTTTCCAAATGTTTTGATATCTTTAAATGTAAGGAGGTGGCTTAATAGCAGTTAATCGAAAATAGCGCTCGTCGCTTGTGCCATTAAAGAATGAGGATACACTCTTCGATCAAATAAGTATTGCTTCAGATGGTATTTCTAAACTATTAATTTGCGTTTCTTACATACCGCCAGCTTGTGGTGATGCAATCTACAAAGCGCATGTTGACAATGTTCTTGATTTATCATCTAGTCATGAAAATCTATGTGTAATTGGTGACTTTAACCTAAGTAATATCGAGTGATCTGCTAGGGGCGATAGTCCAGGGTTACATCAGAAATCTGTTAATACTTTTGCTGAAACCTATGTGGTGGATAATTTTTTAAGTTGTGACCCCATGCAGATAAATAATTTCACGAACAAATTGCTTCGAACTTTAGATGTTGCAGTCGAGTTCTTAGACTGGTGATTCCTTATTTACTGGGGTTGAAGTTGCCAAATGTTTTGATATCTTTAAATGTAAGATAAGTGAAATAAGCAGAAACAATATACCGAGAAATAAAAAGCAATGTTATAAGATTTCTTGGTACACTAAAAAGCTGAAAAAATTCAAAAATTTGACAAACAAGTTTTATAAAAGATTTAAATTAACAAACTCATTTTTGAATAGAGACAAATACATACAATACTCGAAGGAGTTTAAATCATTAAGCAAGAAGCTAAAGCGTAACTATGTTCTGAAATTGGAGACTGGGATAAAATCCAATCCCAACGCTTTTTGGAGGTATCTAAAGTCGAAGCAATCGTGTTCAAGCATTCCCTCAGTGGTATTTCATAATGATATCCAAGCTCACACTTATCTTGAGGCTGCAAATCTTTCTGCAGATTTCTTTAAGTCTAATTTCGGACTGGAAGCTGATCTAGATGGAAATAATCTCCTGAACAACGATTCCCCAGTTAATTTTGGAACTCTCTCTTTAATCATTGAAGATGTTGAAGACGGCATTAGACAAATCAAATCGTCAACTCAAACTGATGTGGATGGGTTATCCAAATACCTTCTTAAGTGCTGCTATGCATTCGCGTCTCCTCTTTTATTAATTTTCAACAAATCTCTCGAGGTTGGTCAGTTTATTGATGTCCGGAAGGTCACTCTTATCAACCTCATTTTTAAAAGTGGGAATAAGAATAATATAGCTATTACAGACCTATTTCCATATTATCCACGGTCTCAACATTATTCGAATACATTGTAAAACAAAAATTATAATTCTCAATTAAGCGCTTGATCTGTGCACATCAGCACGGTTTCATGGCTGGTAGGTCTACTGTTTCTAATCTGGCAGTTTTTTCTAAATACTGTATATCGGCTTTTCACAAGCATATTCAAGTCGACACTGCGTATACGGACTTTTCAAAAGCGTTTGACAAGGTTAGTCACTCTATTTTAATTACAAAGTTGCAAGTTCAATCTTTTTGAAGTGGATGAAATCATATCTGCCTCGCCGGAATTGTGTTGTTGTAGTTGACGATGTATCCTCCCATGCCTGTATCGCGACCTCTAGTGTTCCACAGGGAAGTATACTAGGCCCCCTTCTCTTTGTATTTTTTATAAACGACATATCTAGTTGTTTTAAGTTCTCAGTTTCCTTTGTATGCTGATGATCTGAAGATTTACTTCACAGTAGCCTGTCCGTCAGACTCTTTTAACCTTCGAAGGGATCTGGATAACGTTTTCGCTTGGTGTAATAAGAATATGCTAAATTTAAATATAAATAAGTGTCATCATGCAACCTTCTCAAAATCCCGCACTCCTATTCCAACTTCATACCACATTGGTGGTTCTCAGTTGGGTAGCCTTACTGAAATTACAGATCTGGGTGTGGTGATTTCAAGGCCACTTAAAACTGCACGATAGCTAAAGCATACTCTATGTTGGCTTTTATTCGACGTTTCAGCTCAGACTTTTCTGATCCGTATACCCTAAAGTCACTCTATACCTCCCTGGTGCGCTCCCAGTTAGAGTATGCCGCCGTAATTTGGAGACCTTACTATGCTTGCCATATCAATAGGGTT
>NW_023458607.1:99076-102162 GCF_013731165.1 Rhagoletis pomonella | reverse complement strand
TGTCGAATCGGCTATCTGCTCAGCTAAAAGATTTCCCCTACGATCATTGGCCAGGCTTGAGTGCCAGAGATCGTGGTGCGCGTTGAAATCACCTACTACCATTCGGTAGCGCACCTATGTCAGGGTGATATCCTGCCGGGCAGCAGGTGACAGGGGGTATATCGACGTTGATATGCCATGCCGACCCATAAAGACTACTATCTCCTCAATCTTACTCTGGAGTCCGTTGCAGTTGAGTTGTAGGAGTTTCGTATGCCTTGGGAGGCTAGTCGCGATACGCGGGGTGAGGGAGGAGTGGGGTCTACCTTGGGCCTGTTGCATCTGACGCGCTTGCTGTTGCTGCCTGTTGGTAGGTGGCTGCAATGAGGGCGCTGTTGTCTGCGTCAGCGGTGCTCTACAGCATGGGGCACTGTAGTTTGCAGTCCATTCGCGCGTGGTGTGTAAGCCGGAGCATAGGCGGAAGTGACACCAGCCAAGGCATGAGTTGCATTTGACCGATGTCACGTTCCGGGGGGGTTGGGAGGTTTGCTGCTGCCCAGAGAAGCTTCTCGGAGCCGTGCAGGCTCTTCGGGTGTTGGGTGCATTGCGCGAGCGGGTAGCCGTGGAGGTTGATTGTGCCGTTTGGCTTGAGCAGCAGGGAGCCACATAGCTTGTGGTCCACTCCCGATGAGACCTAAGATCAGAGCAGGTTCTTAGGTGACTCCATCCGTTGCATGAATTGCACCTAACCGAAGTGGAGTTCGGATGGAGTCGATTCTGGCAAACACAGCAGAAATACGTTTCTGGTCCGGGGTTGGGCTCTACACCCGCCCAGAGAAGAAGGATGCGGAGCAATCCGGCTGCAAGGAGTTGCTCCATGGACGAACAATGATTGAGGGGTATCGCCGATCTAAGCGGGGTTAGGTCGCCGAAAGAACAGCCCTTGGTCGGGTAAAACCCGAGTCATTCCGGTACGTAGAACCGGCTGTATTTAATGTATGTTCTTTTAGAAAGCTTTTTGAACTAATGAAAATTTTTGAAACAGCAATTTCCATTTCAAATTATTAAATATAAAGTAAAATAAATAAAAAAAAAAAATATTTTTTTTATTGTTAATAGTTTGAAAAGGAAATTATGTTTTATTATTAACGTTTATTATAATTTTTATTTTTTATTATTAACAATAAAGTAAAATAAATTTAAAATTAAAGGTATTTACAAAACAAGTAAATTCAATAAACATATGTATGTATAACATATTTTAATGTTCACGAGCAGTGTTGGCACTCACTAAATTTTTTTTTGTAGAACTTAGCAAATCTGACTGAAATATAGTATTTTTAAACCTGCAGTTATAACTAGAAAATCCATTTTGATTTAATGTGTTTATTTTATCAAAAATTCAGACCATGTCTTTTAATATAGCGTTTGTCAAGATAATAGTGCCACAATATATTGACAAGTTTTCCCCTTTATTTTCGTTATTATTTAATTTTAGTTATCGTCGTTTAAAGTACAAAACCGCGCATCAAAAAATGCAAAGCCGAGTATGCGAGGTTGCATAAATTATTTTCTAGAGTAAAACCACTCATATTTCAAAATGGTTCGCTTTTTTATAAAGCAACCGAATTTCTAACTAGTGTATTTAAGGACGCATGAATAAGGATTGAGCCAAGAGCTTGTGTGAGCAAATCCAATTTTTGGCAAAAAAATGTCTGTTACGCGGTTTTGTAGAACAACCATACGCGGGTTTGTACTTTAAACAACGTTATATTTTATTAAAATAAAGTTCATTCTGCAAGAAAATCCATGTACTTAAGTCTAAATTTCAAACTTTATTCACAAAATTAAATCAAATCAACAAAGTTTCATAAAGATTTCAGGCTAGTTAATTATAACTTCTAAAAAAAAAAATGGTTCACGGTTTGATAGCCGTTTGTGCGCAGATTCGCAATGTACAAAGGGTGAAGCCGACAACTGCAGCTAGTTTTTAATTTAATTAATATGACTTTATTAACAACGATATTTAGTCTTTACAACAAATAAACTGATATTGTTTTATTGTAGTTGGAACATATAAATTATGCTAGTTTAATGACCTAATAAAAACTGCCAGGAAATAAGTTTGTGTAGTGGAGATGACGACTGTAGAACGGCGACTGCCAAAAACTCTTTAGCTCGAATAGGTATTCGTGTATGTACGCATATGTACATATATATAGCGCGGGCTTAAGGGAACATCATTGCTCCACTATAAGCACGCTATTGCATTATCCATTTTGCTTCTCGTTCGTGGATGTTGCTCCCAGAGTGAGTGATTTAGATAAATAAATTTTGAATTATAAGGTGCGCTCACACATGCCGGCCCGCTATGCCATATCCGTGGCATACGAATCCCCATAGTCGATAAATTATTCGCACAGAATTGACGATATATGATAAACGCCGCTGTTACATATATAGTTTCTATGCTGTCTTGATGCTACTGTCGTATTTGCTAGTATCTGTTGGGGAACCAAAGAAAAAGAGGCTATTTATGTTACGAGAGTGTGTATTTACTACATTAAGTGCTCATAAGGTGTATCGATGAGTAGACGAGAAATCTTCGACACGCAACGTTTATAATTTCCATTTTTGGTACGAACGGTAACAACACGCACCAAGTCATCGCTTCCAGGATGCGTATCGACGATTCTTCCTAGTATCCATTGATTCGGAGGTAAACGATCGTCTTTCACGATGACGAGGTCATTTACTCTCAAGTTAGGTTGTTGATTGCACCACTTGGGTCGCGATTGCAAATGACTAAGCCAATGTGAAGACCAGCGCTTCCAAAATTGTTGAAGTTGTCGTTGTAGTAATTTAAAATATTGTCGAGTAGGCGAGACATCTAAAATAGCTGGTTCAGGTGGAGCAAGTAATGAATCGCCGATCAGAAAATGGCCAGGGGTTAATACGGCTAGGTCGTCACTGTCTGTTGTAAACCCGCACAGCGGTCGAGAATTTAGGCACGACTCAATTCTTTCCAGTACTGTGGATAGTTCGTCAAATGTGAGCGGTGTACCATAACAAATACGTTTCAAATTATGTTTAGTGCCTTTACATTT
>NW_023458607.1:62851-89076 GCF_013731165.1 Rhagoletis pomonella | reverse complement strand
TAGAACTAAGACAATTGACGCAAAGCTTGTTGTTATCAACGATAGTTCTGCGCTCGAAACAATCCATTGGTAGAAATTTCGGACAACGTCGAATGATGTGCGCTACTTTACACGCGGTACAACTAATGTGTTTACTGTCGATCGAACTTGTAGTGTAGTTCACCCTTATCTCACGACGAAAATTAGGTTTAAGGTTTAATTGTGATTTTGAACTCGACCTTTGGTGGACAGATAAAGCCGGTTTTGAGTCACATAGCTCGATTTTAATTCAATTGCCTCGAGCGTACGATAACGAACTTTTATGAAATCACAAAATTGTTTAAATGTTGGAATATCCTTTGAATTTCCCAACTCTTGTTCCCAGAATTGATGTGTTTCACGAGGTAGTTTACTTATAAGAAAATGTACAAAAACTTGATCGCATTCACCAACCTTGATGCCTAAATTGCGTAATGCACTGAGGCACGAACGTGATGTGTCAATTAAGTTTTTCAACTTGGTTGAATTCTCCTTGGCCACATTCGGTTGAAAACAAGTGCATACAATGAGTAAACAAAACTATAGAATTATTGTAACGACCTACCAACGTTTGCCATGTTAAGTTGTAATTATCACTGGTCAACGGCAACTTCGTAATATCATCATCGAGACCATCAGGCCAAGCTAGGCGAAGATAATTAAATTTCTCAGTACTAGAAATTTGAATATTATTATGAATAAGACGGAGATAATCATCATGAAAATCAGTCCAGTCGGTGTAGCTACCACTAAAGCTTGGCACTGTTAATTTCGCGATCTCACGATGGTCGGTTCTACGTTCACCAGATCGACCCGGATACTCCGGCCAAGGACCATCACACCAGCACACACCCCCGAATACACAATTTTATCATCATCGGAGCAGCACTTTCCGGCAACTCTGCTCCGAATTCTCGTCGAAAAAAACCCTGGGTCTTACACGTGCAGTGTCTGCGAACTCATAATTCACCACCGCTCTATATCGGTGCGCTGCACAAATTGCAATCGCTGGTGCCATCTCAGACAGTGCTCAGGCCTCAACAGCCACAGAGAATGGCAAACAAACTTCATCGCAGCCTGCTGCCAGCCTGTAACCACAGCAACGCCCAACCAACAGCCAGGCGAACCAAACAACACCCGACAGCAATATGCACCCGGGCAACAAAACACACATAACCTCAACGTATCACACCAAATGCAACATTACTCAGCAATGCAAATGCAAAGACATAACCTCAACATATCACACCAAATGCAACATTACACAGCAATGCAAACGCAGACCAGAGGGCAACGTACGCAACCACGTCCACAAGCACATAACGCAACCCAAGAGCGGCAACAACCTAGCACCACCAACAGGCAAGTCTGGCTGTGTTGTGTATGCAACAACCGCATACATGGCAACGCCACGTCCGTTCAATGCAGTGGCCGTGAAGGATGGTGCCACTTCCGGAATTGTTTAGGCCTAAACAGAGCACGGGATCGCTTACCCAACTATCTGGCTCCCTGCTGCACTGTACCCAACAATAATCAGGAACCACCAACACCCTCGCCCACTCAGAAAGCTAACCCTACGTATTTGCAACCTCGGACGTCAGTGCGAGCAACTACACAACAGCCGCACCAGCAACCTGAAAGCCACCACAGACAAAACCAACAACCCCAAACTCGGATCTGGACATGCACGGTATGTGCAACCCAACGAAGCATCTGTCCAATGCAACAGGTGCGAGGGCTGGTGTAACTTCCGCAGCTGTTCGAGGCTGAGAAGGCTACGCGACCACTCCAGCGCCTACGTCGCCCGCTGCTGCTCCCAGCCACCAAACAGGACCCAGGCCACACCACATACCCCCGCCCTACCTCCCCTCCAAACAATACCACCTTCACAGCAAAACCAGTCTCCACTTACCCCAGCGGCCCGAACAAACCAACCCAGCTCTAATGCCATTATGCACATCAACATCAACGGCCTATAAGGCAAAATTCCAGAGGTGACTGACTTCATGTCGAGGCATAACATCAAAATCGCGGCAGTACAAGAAACAAGGCTCCGCAGCAGTACAAACCTTCTGACCTGCGACGGATATAACGTAATCCGCAAAGACCGCCTACGCGACATAGGAGGAGGCATCGCTTTTATCATCCACCACTCAGTACAATACAGAAGCGTCACGCCTGCAATCGACAGCGCCGACCTCTTTATCGAATGCCAGGGTATAGCCGTTACTTCAAGTCACACAGAACTGAAAATCATCAACGTCTACATTCCACCCATCACCAGTTGTGCGCCAGGATACCGTCCAGATATCAGCACGCTACACATCGGAGAAAACACGCTAGTGATTGGCGACTTCAATGAGCATCACGAGCTCTGGCACTCCAACCTTGGCAACGACCAACGGGGTATAGCGCTATCAGAGCAAATCGATGACTCCACCTTCTGCTGCCTGAATGACGATGGCCCAACGAGACTCACAGGCACTTGCAGCAGTCGCCTGACTTATCCATCGCAAGTGCAAACTTAATCAACTGCACCACATGGCGAGCCATGATCTCGTTGTCCTCTGACCACCTACCCGTCATATTATCTATTAACCGCCCCAGCGACTTTATAGTCTCCGAGCGCCGTACATATGTAAACATCAAAACGACCAACTGGGACGGCTCCAGAGACTACGTGAACACCCACTTAGGTGCCCTACCAACTCCACCTGATGCTCGCATAGCCGAGCGCAAATTCCGCACGGTCCTAAACGCGGCAGCTGTCCGCTTCATCCCAGCCGGACGTATACCGTAGATCCGACCAGGCTTTTCGACCGAAGCGGCAAGACTCGCTGACGTCCGAGGCCGAACCAGGCGAGCCAATCCCGAAGATCCTAGCATCAAGGATCTCAACGCTGAGATCAAGCGCCTCGTAAACAACCACAAGCGGAACAAATGGTGGGAGCACCTCAAATCATGCAATCTTCAAGAGGGCGTAAGCATGCTGTGGTCCACAGTAAAATCCCTCTCGAACCCGACGAAGTATAATGACCACACGGCCATCAAATTTGGCAACGAAATTCACACCGACTCCAAGTGCGCGCGTGAATTTTGCCGACAATTTCTTGCCCACCCTGCGAGGAGCATAACCCAACGCAGCATACTCCGCAAAGCACACAACATCCAAGCAACTGACACACCACCAACATTCACACCCAACGAAGTACAAGGCGCGATCCGCAAGGCCAAGGCATCGAAATCAGCCGGCCCAGATGGCATCTCCATGCTGATGCTAAAGCAATTGGATGCCCCGGGAGTCGAATACCTCACCAAACTTTTAAACGGCTCACTAGCCACACACACCATCCCAGAGATATGGAAAAACGGGCGAGTAATCCCCCTGCAAAAACCTGGGAAGAACGCAGAGTTAGGTGAATCCTACAGACCGATCACACTGCTCTCTCCGGTGGGCAAAACCCTAGAAGCGCTACTCCTACCGCAACTGACTCAACACCTGCATCTTGCCTCACATCAGCATGGATTCAGGAAGCTACACAGCACCACCACTGCACTAAACACCATCACAGCGCAAATAACTGATGGTTTCAACCAAAAGCGCCCCTGCGCCCGCACCATCCTAGTGGCACTAGACCTATCAAAGGCCCTTGATACCGTCAACCATGCAACACACATCATATCGTCCTCCCTACCACCGCACACAAAACGTTGGATTGTTAGTTACCTCTGCGGGAGGCAATCATCTGTAGTATTCAGAAACGCAACATCAAAGCCACGTAGGATTAAGCAGGGTGTACCACAAGGTGGGGTACTATCACCGATCCTGTTTAACCTATATCTAGCGAAACTCCCCCCTCCACCACAGGGAGTCTCCTTAGCGCCATACGCAGATGACTGTTCCATCATGGCAACGGGCAACAACATCGACGGCATGTGCACACTGCTCAACCGCTACCTCGAGGACGTATCCGGATTTTTCACAGCGCGCAGCTTACAAATCTCGGCCGCCAAGTTAACAGCTACACTCTTCACCACGTGGACAAAAGAGGTGAGGCTCGAACTGAACGTGTTCGTTGGCGGAGTCAAGATTCCGACAGTCAACCACCCAAAGATACTAGGCGTCACGTTCGACAGTCTCACCCTAACTACAGCCTGACACAGAGAACTGCACCACCAAGCCACGTCAGGAGACACCTCAGTCACCTAGAAGCAGACATCGACCAACAACTTCACTTGCCAATGAGCCGCGAGGCATACGTTGAGGGAATCAATAACCTTCATCGCGAAGCAGTCATCTCCGCAACACGAGGACGCCACGAAAACATAGTCCTCGGTGGCCGGCCGCCTCCCATCGATTTGAGCGAATTCCAACTACCGCGCGAAACAAGAACCACATCTGGCTGGTGCAGCCGCTTAAACTCTTACAGAACCAGATTAGACCCAGAGATCGCTGACACCTGCCCAGCATGCGGAACTGGTCCACACAACACCGCACACCTGTTCGCATGCCCTACATATCCCACCCATCTGACACCCGAAGCGCTGTGGACTCAACCTATTGAGACTGCTCGCTTCCTGGGTTGGAGGAGTCAGATGGGGAAGACGAAGATGAATAAACAACCAACCACTTCGGGGACTACGTGCTGCTAACACAACAACAACAACAACTGTTAATTTCGGTAATCGAACAGCCGGTGCAATTGTTTCGTTTCTTGCAAGCGTTTGATTATTCGCTGCGCTTGGGCCTACCATAGATAATACTGTCGTTGGATATTTGATTTTGAATGCTTCAACGATTTCACTTCGAGCCGATAAATACAATTCCTCGAAATTAGGAGCGAATTCCTCAGTATAGTAGGAGTGATCGGTCTCGAGTTCCGAACGAAGTAGTTGAGCGTGATTTTTCTCAAATTTGTGGTAGCAATCATGGTTGCCACAATTGGTAACTTTCAACCAAAATTGGTAACTTTTAAACGATTTGGTAACTTGGTAACTTTTATTTTATTATGGTAACTTTTGCAACCAAACATCTATTGGCATTGCAAGAAAGAAACGAATTATGTTTTGCCTGTGCGTAATTATAAAAACCCTTCGAGTTTTAGTGGCAGCACTACTGACACTTCTACAAATTTGCTTCGATAAAATTAGAGTCATCTTATAATCGAATACTGGAAATATTTGAATTACAGTGGCAGCACCACGGGCTGCACTTCTGAAACAACTTTCGAATGTTTGCGATATTTAAATTCTACAGTAAAAATGGTATAAAAATTCGGCCATCTGGCAATTTTTGGTAAGGTCCACAAATCGTTTTGATTATTCCGGCACAAAAAAAATGTCTAGTGCTTTTTACCAGTCCCACCTACCGACATGTATTTCGACCCAAAGAATCCGAATTTGAGGTCCGTTTGACACGTACAGTACATTATGAAAAACCGAAAAAATAGCAAAAAATTTCGGTTAAAAGCACCCGCCACTTTTTTTTGTATGCCGGTGCTATTATTCCGTGAGTCGCAGGTTCAAATATCGGCACATTCCGAACGAAAAATGATACTGAAGATGGCACAACGCCGAAACCGGTTTGTCTCCAAACTAAATTTGCCAAAAGATGACGAAAAATCGTTCCACATTACATCATACTCCTACCCTGTCGGAAACACCAACAACGAAAAAGAGAATATCGGCACATGCAGTAATTAATTGATAGAAAAATATTTCCTAATAAAAAAAATTATTATAATTGTCAATAGCAATTTCAATCTTGATAATTTATCAAGAAAATAGATTTAAACTTCTTTGCTAGAACTGTGAGTTTTTGATAAATAATCGAAAATTTACAATTTATAAAAATATTGAATTCATTAAGTGCACAGAATCGGGCTGTAAGTATATACACATTTGTTATGAAATATAGCAGTTTTATTCAGTATATTTTTTTCTCAGTGAAGAAGTGAAGATTTTGGTATTGAAGATTTGGTAACTTTTGGTAACTTTTCTTAAGAGATTTTGGTAGAAAAAAATGTTGGCGAGTGGCAACCATGGTAGCAATGCGTCAATGTTTCGATTCTGGTTTCAAAGTATGTAATAGTTTTTCGCGCTTCAGGGTCCTTTTTGAAGTTTTTTTAGCGCCGTGTTGACTTGACGATATAAATCCAATTGCAATGTATAGATGTCCAACGGTGAAGTTTTGGTATCCATTTTGCTGTAAACCAAGCACTCAAAACAACAATAAGTACACACTCACCTCTTTTTCTCAAACGTTCGCTGTGATCCGAGTAATTGTGGTGTTGAATTTGCGCCAATTGTTCTTTATGTGCTGCCTACTGCGATTACGGTAAACGAGCCAACGAAGATAATTTGCTGATCGAAATTTGCGAGACAGAGCAATGGAATCCAATGTGAACGCAGCAACAACGGGATCGATTTGCTTTGTGGTGAACGATATGACCGCGACAAAAGAAAAACTAATGATGAGCACAGTTATCTATTCGATTTGATGCTCCAAATTGTCCACAGTGACACAGTTTGATGATAATGTTATCCATTAAACATTTGCGAAAATGTCAATTGTGTTATCGTTGTAAATGATAATTTTGCAGGTGCCTTACCCGGGGCACCAAATGTTTGTGCGCAGATTCGCAATGTACAAAGGGTGAAGCCGACAACTGCAGTTAGTTTTTAATTTAATCAATATGACTTTATTAACAGCGATATTTAGTCTTTACAACAAATAAACTGATATTGTTTTATTGTAGTTGGAACTTATAAATTAAGCTAGTTTAATGAACTAATAAAAACTGCCAGGAAATCAATTTGTGTAGTGGAGATGACGACTGTAGAAAGGCGACTGCCAAAAACTCTTTAGCTCGAACAGGTATTCATGTATGTACGCATATGTACATATATAAAGCGCGGGCATAAGAGAACATCATTGCTCCACTATGAGCACGCTATCGCATGATCCATTTTGCTTCTCGTTCGTGGATGTTGCTCCCAGAGTGAGTGATTTAGATAAATAAATTTTGAATTATAAGGTGCGTTCACACAATAGCCCATTCAATTTTAATATATTAAAGAGCAAGTTGTTCAAAAATCCGGTTGATTTGTGATAATTTGTTTTGCTGATGGTGGCACTCGAAGTATAGTCACTTGAAACTGCCGCGGGGCTTGTATATTTGCTTTAATAAATACAGTGGGAGATTGCATATACGTATTTAATACTGGGGTTGTACGAGACAAGACCGATCCAGCCTCTCCAACGCTTTAATAATAGATTGCTTAGTTGGAAGTTATGTGCACTACGTGTCGGCGTCAGACTAACTTTTGTAGTAGGTTTTAATGATTTTTATGCATTTTGTGGAACACGATCCATTTTCGTTAAAGTAAAACTAAATATAATATTAATGAATTGGCGCTTACACTAATGTAAGTGTTTGGTCGAGCTTCTCCTCCGACTTGTGGCATGCGGCTTAGTGTTGTCACACGAAGGGGAGGAAATTAGAGTTTTAAGCCGACTCCGAACGGCGATTGTATTTTTATGAAAAGAGAAATACATTCGGCGACCGCTAGTATAAAAAACTGTTTTTTTTTATGGTGGGTTGAACCGGCCTTAAAACCAGCCCCTGCGGAATGGTAGCGCGCACTGCTAACCACTACACCACAGCTGCCCAACTAAATATAGGCCTAAAAAATTTTTTTTGTTTGACAGCTATGTTTGAGCATTAACAAATTATGTATATAAGTACATGGTTTTCGAACCATGACATACATATATAAAACTATTCTGGTGTATGTATACTTGTTAATAATGTTACCTTTGTATTTGATTGAAATGCTGATTCAAAGGCCGACTGATCAGTTGGATCTACAAAACTGGATTCAATTCCAAAGCGACTTATCACCTTCCTGAGGGGAAAAATAAAAACAAGTTATACTTCTGTCTGTTTTAATGAAATAAACCAATTATTTACATAGTATGCAATATATCCTCATCAATTCAATGGACTTATTTTAAAAATGTGAAATTTTTTAACAGCAGAAAAAACGTTAATCGTTTATATTTTAAGATGAAGGATGACGTAGTGTAGGTAAGGGATAACCGAATCAGGTGATGAAGTTTCAAATTGATTAGTCCGAAAATATATAAATTTCACAGGTAAACTAAATTAACTTAAAGTTAAAATACAACGAATTTTAGAGATCCTTCTATTTTGAAGTGGATAAGGCGAATGAACATGCTCGCTGAAAAAGTTGATTTTCTACGTATGAACAGACCCGTCAAGCGATAAAAAACAGTACTCACATGTTTATATTTTGAAGTTTATCCCATTTTTTAATTTTAATTATTTTATAAAAATATAGTTCATTCAGTACGATAAGCTATAGTTTCATAAAAAATATAATTAAAATTCAAAAATTCGGATAAACTTGCAAACATAAACATCTGAGTACTGTTTCTAATCGCTTGACAGGGTACTATATATGCGAATTTTTGTGTATATGGTCAAAAATTTGGGAACGAGGAAAGCGGTGAGAAAACTTTTTCTTTGAATCACGCGTCAACTCTGGCATATTTTGTTAATAAATAATTGTTGATTTATATTCAACTAAGTGTGCTTCACGGTACTTTAATTTCTCTTGTGCTTCCTATGCGTGCGATAAAAATGGAGAATATAGTCAACCCGCACAAAAAGGTAAAAATATTAATATCTTACTAATTTTTCTATACTAAAGCTGGTCTTCGGTAAGATAAAGAATTTTTGAAATAGACTAATGTAAATTTAGAGGAATTTTTTGTTTTCTTCGTGAGTTTGATCATTCTGAAATGTTTCTCCGATAATCGTGTAACGTTAAAGACCAAATATAAGAAAAGGCGTTATGGTGTAATAAATACATATTTTTTCGTAGATTTCAATCAAGTATAGAGGGACATAGTTATTGATATCTGAACCGCTATTGTTTTGCAACGTTTTAGTATTGAATTTATGTAACGTTAAAGATCGTTTACGCCTAAAAAATACTAGCCTCTTTTAAACTTCGACAACTCTTGAAATACTGTGCAGAAACCGCTCAACCGGGCTCAAATCAATCAAAATTACATTGCTAAATTAAAGGGCGATGATAAGTAAAGAAAAAAATGGCGGTTACCATGAAAAAACTAAGAGAGGCAACAAAAGCGAAAGAAATACAGTTGTCAAACAACGAGCGTGATCGCGTCATAAAGAAAGAAAAAAAGGAATGAAACACAATCTAGTGATGCAACTAAATCTATAAGTAGCAGCTAAAGCAATTTGCCTCCTGTTAAAAAATTTAGTTCAAATTATTTAACAAGTTAAATAAATTATTAAAAGATGGGTATCAATCGAAAAGGGTTTTGAAAGGGTTGATTTCTTACCTACATGTAGGAGGGTGCCATCTGTTGAAAAAAATCAAATTCCATTTAAATTTAGGGAATTAGGTGACTGAAATATATATCACCATATACATATGGCAGTCCGACCAAAGAGGTTTAAGGTCCTAGCTTGCAAATATTTTGAAGAGCGTCGCCAACAGTTTGCAAATGGAATTTAAATAAATTATAAAAAATTGTTATATATGAAATATTAATATAAATATTTATAGCAAACGAAAGGGTTGTGGCGTTTTTTTATTTTATTGCAGTATGTAAATACATACATTGCCAATGGGTGATATGTTTTCATGCTGCTTTCATATCACTGGACCCTCAAATTAACTTTAAGGTTTCAGGAATTTGTTTATTCTTCACTTATTTTTTGCTAAATATTTTAAATTTGTTCTTTGGCCTGACACTCATGTTATTATACATATTTCAGTTACTCAAACCCTTTAATTAAATTGAATTTAATTGTTTAACCCTGGAAGTACATTCTTATCTTTGTATACGTAAACAACAGCCGTTGTCGGCTCGTCGAATTGACGAAGAATGTATGTACGTCTAGGGTTAAAGAGGTGGCAACCCTTATACGTGTAGCTTAGAAGTAAAGTATTTTCAAAACCATTTAGATTGATACCCATATTGTAATATCTAATTCATTTAACTTATTATATAATTTTAACGTACTGATTTTATCAGTACAGTACTGATTTTTCAAAATTTGTACTGATTTGTAATGAATTTTCAATTCAAACAAAATACTTTAGCATTTTCTTAAGATTTTTACATAACGTTGGAAATTCATTAAAAATGTAGTGTAAAAAAAAAATAATAAAAAATAATTTAATTATAGTTGACATTTTTTAGATAACGTTTGATATGCCCAAGAAATTAATACAACAAAATGATCAATCGTTTTATGGGCAAATCGCCGGGTCGTTAAGTACCAGATGCGATAATATGATGGAGCTTAAATTATTTAAAAAGAAGGCTGAAATTTTTGTCGAGTGTTGTTAGTTATCTCGAAAATAGCCTTCAGTTTAATAACAATAAATTTGAATATTCGAATGGCTTTTGCCTATAACTTACAACTCCTTTTTCTCAATTTACTGACATTGTAAGAGTTCTGCATACAAGACATAGAGTTAGATACTCTTTTTGGCGAATTCTTAGTCTTTCACAGTCTTTGCGTAGTTGAAAAATTACTTAAGACATGAGGAAATATAGATGAAGTCCTTAAAAAGTGGTACTTTTTCACAGTAAGAAAAAATATTTGCTTTTGTTGTTTTTTTCAATACCACACTCAAACGAAGCAACTGAGAGGATCTTAAGAATAAAGTTTGTTTCCTGGCGCAAAGAGAGAAACCGGCTTCTAATTAAAGTTTTTGAAAGTGAACTTCAAATTAAAAGCAGTTTTAGAATGAAATGTATAGAATTCTTTGTATATTTAAACACTGAAAATGGGAATGATCTCATTATTGCTATTCAAAAATGTCACAAATATAAAATAATTTATTGTGTATAATGTTGTGTACACTCAAGATAAAATCAACAACACTTTTATTTTTTATGAACTATATTTTATTTATATACCAAAATATTGTTAAAAACAAGAACTCTGACGTTTTAAAGTATTTTCTGTTATTACATTTATAATTTTGCTTTGAATAAAAATGTACTGAAAAGTACTGATTTTTTTAGCATGAAAAAGTCTAACGTACTGATTTCGCGCATAAAAAATCTGGCAACCCTAATTGCATTTTTGCCAACATTTTATATGAAGCCACAGCGCTGTGGCATCGCATGGAAAAGGCTGGGTACACAATCACAAATCATGAACGAAGAAGTGACACACTTCAGGTGTATTTAAAAATGCGAATCATGTTCGAAACATTGCTTTATCCCATCAAAGTCAAGCCCAGGACGAAAAAGTAGTAATTTTTGACACGTCTATCGAAAGATATAACTAGTTTCTCTTTGAAAACTCTTCAGCAAGTTTTCAAAAATGCTTTAAATGGTGATTTTTGGGGTTTCGAACCTCATTCTCTCAAAACTCTGACGTGATGGAATACTTTTGTTTCCAAATTCGGATTTAGCGTATAGAAAAAAGTACTTTCAATCAATGCTAATTTCGGTTGTTGCACAGTGTTATTGGACCAATATTGAGATAGGTATTATCTACTGAATCAGTATGTATATGAATAAATATTTGAGTTATCACATTTTAAACAATTTCCACTTATTAACCGACTTCCAAAGAAGGAGGAGGTTATCAGTTCGTCGGATTTTTTTTTTTTTTATGTATGTTACCGCATAACTTTGCAGTACGTCAACTGATTTCAATAATTCTTTTTGCAACGGAAAGGTAGTGTCTCAGAGGTGGTCCCATACTAATTTGGTTTAGATCCGATCATTGGATCATGAAATATATAGAATATATATATTTTTTTTAAGTCGGTTTTTTTTTGCTTAAAATTCCTTGTTTTATTTCTCTATATTTACCATACTCCCAATAAAATCGCAAGGTAACGTTAAAGATTTTTTTAGGTAACGTTAAAGACCACATATTTTGATTTTTAGATCTGTCAAAAAAATATTTTTTCCAAAAGTTATTATTCTTATAGTTTCTTTGAACCTTGATCTTTATTAAAATACTTCGGTTTAATTTTTAACTTTGCAGGATTCGCTAAGTCAAACGTACGTGTGACGTTTTCCCATAACTCACTTCCAAAAAATGTAACGTTAAATACCACTTAAAACTGCTTTTATCTTTAAAACAACAAAAGATAGGAAACAAGTGTCTGCATATAAAATGTAGTTTATGAGGCTTATTACCAAGATAAATGAAAAACTTTCAGGTTTTACACAACGTCTCAGAAATATTAGCAGAAATATACGTGCGATTCAACTGTATTCCGGGCGTCCGGGCGTTTTTTAACAAATAGTTTTACACGATTAATAAGAAGACAACAATTTGGTTTGGGCTCTCGAATCAGACTGAATTAAATTATTTATTCAATTTAAAATGAAGCTTATATTCTAGTTACAATATTTGCTTACTAATTACTTTTGGCATATGAATTTAATAAAACTGCTTGCTAATCAATTTGTTCCATGTGAACTAAATAAAACTGCTTGCTAATCAATATGTTCCCCAATTTACTAATTCTCGGAAATTTGGTGTCTTTTTGATTTTCAATTTCGCTTTTTGTGTACAACTTTCCAATATGCCGGAAATGGTTTTATGTTTCAACTTTATTAATTTGCTTCAAGAATTCTTCATACTTATCAATTGCATCGTCAGGTGTTTTTGTGTAGCTGTTAATACATGTAACTTCTCCCCCCGTTAGATTCGAATTCTCCTGAATTCGTGTATTCAATTTGATTGTTATACGTTTATTGATAATAACAATAACTATTATTACAATTATAATTATACTTATAATATTGCATATATTCGATATTTTACTATGAATTCTCAATTTAAAAATGTTTTCTATATTTGATCTATGTTCCTCCATAATTTCCGAACATCTTCATATTTTAAGCTTACATTATTTTCTTTTATATTTTCAATATAATTCGAGAAATAGTAGTCGTTAATTTTGATTGAACAACTATTAAATTGGATTAAATAGTTTCCATTTAAGTTAGTTAATTAGTGCTATTAACTAGCAAGTTATTTGCATTTTTAACCACGAGTAATTTTTCATCTAAAGCTATAATTTCTAATTCTTTATTTGTTACTAGTTTACAATTATTTGTTATTAAACAATGAGTACTGAATTTTAATTGTTTAAGATGTTTATTTTCTTCAAACTGCATTGTTTTGTTTTCATAAGTAAAAACTTCTTCTATTTTTGATTCAATTTCTTTTTGATCTCTATTTGGTATTGGTACAATTTTTCTTATTTTGACTTCTATAAAATGTATTGGTATTTTAATGCCAAATATCAAATAAGTGTTACTAAAGGTTGCAGTTCCTAATTGCAAATATTTTAATTTGTTAAAATCAATGTTGTATTTGGTAATTTCATGGTTTGTTAGAATATTTGGGGTCACAATCCCATATTTTGCTGAGACTACATTAACTTGCATTTGTTATATTTTATTTTTTAACAATTGAATTTTCGTCATTTGTTTTAGATACATATGCTGTTAATATTCCTCATCTATTATCTTATTTATAACATTAACACTTTTTTCTATTTCTTTTCTATCATTTCTTACAATATTCTTTATTTGTTCTATCGCTAAATTAAAATAATCATTTATGTGTATCTGTTCATTTACTGTCTCGTCTGTCTTTAGCAGATGATTTTGAATAATTTGTCTATCATTATCGTCCATTGTACCAAACATCCATTTGGATACACTACCTATTGCATTTACTAGACCCCTTGCTTTTCTTTTTGGGTTTGGTATTAATGTCATTAGTTTATTTCTAGTTTCTAACAACTCTGCGTGTAAAATGTCCTTATAGTTCGTTTTCATTAGAATAATATTGTGAGTCATTTCATTAACTACACTTTCTATTTCTTTTATATTTATTAAGTGTAATACTATATCTGTATCTTTGCCTATCTCTTGAGTTCGCATTTGAATGTCTATGAATCCAACCTGATCCGTCAATTTTGTAGATGTCAGTAGTCCTTTAGTCGGTTGTATCCATATTAATGTCATCAATATTATCACCCTGAATATCTGTAAATTTTAATGGTTTCTTAATGTTACAATGGTGGACGTCTTTTAGATTTCCTTTCTTATACCTAGGCTGCTCCTTATGTCTAACAACTTTATAATTTTTAATAAATCCTTCCGTTCTTTTTTCCTCGTAATTTTCCCTTTTACTATTCAGTTTATCTATGATTTTACGTTTTGTTGTTTCAAGGTTTTTCCTTACTGTTTCTTGATCTATTTTACTAGTATGAGCTTCGTTTGGGGTACACTTTATTGTTGAATGGAATCGATCGTTATAATTTCGAATAGCCTTTTGTATGAGTTGTTTTACCGATAGTTCTTTATTTAACTTATACAAAATTCTAAATTTTTCGGATATAGTATTGTGAAACCTTTCAACATCGACATTGCCTGTATGGCTATGAGGTTTTGTTAAATGAAGTTCCACATTTTCACTATCTAAAAATTCTTTTAATCTTGCGGTTTTGAATTCGTTGTCTGCTACTATTTTCTTAGGTTTCCCTAATTTAGCAAAATGGTCTTCTAGCTGTTCTATTATCGTAATATGATTTCTATCATTCAGTGGATAAGCTGCACCGAATTTAGAAAATTTATCAACAACTGTCAAAAAATGAAATCCTTTCATAACATACGTATCGATATGTATAATATCATTTATTCCTGTAGGCGTCTCCGTAAACTTTAGTTTTGGTTTAATGGGATTTCTGTCATATTTGACTTCTTGACAAACTTCACATTGGTTAATTACAATTTGAATTAGTTCCATTAATTTTGGATAATAAATTTTATTTCTTATCTGGTTGTATGTTTCCTGAATACCTGAGTGCATACTTTCTCTAACGTGATATAGCGAAATTTGTTTAACTGCTTCAACCTCGGTTTCGATATCCATTGCTCTCATTGTGCACTTTGCAAACTCCAGTTGCTCATCGTTAGAAAACATTTCTATTAGCTTTTCTTGAACTGTATTATATTTGCGTTCAGAAATTTCAGAAAAAATTCCTATTTTTCCTTTTTTTATATACTTCCTAAATATCTCACTTAGTCTATCGAAATCATATTCAGACACGAAAATAATTCTTTTCCCATGTAACAATTTTAATTCTACTGTCTTGTTATTTGTTAAAATAACTTGTGTTTTATATTTGTTAACTATTTCTTCTTTAGTTGGAAAATAGTCTCCTAAATCTTCTTCAACTGAATGTATTGTTGCCATGGTTTCATCATCTTCTATATTATTGACCGAAAAATTTGAAATATTGGTATTAATGTCCTCAATATCGTTCTCAATCTTTTCCGCAGTAATATCTTCACTATTTTCTATTCTGTTCAAGAAATCGGCTACTTTATTTTCCTTACCCTTCAAATATTCAATGTCAAATTGATAATCTCCTAGTTTTAATAGCCATCTCTGATGTCGTGGTGACATGTCCTTTCCTCTGTATTTAGAGTGTAAAAATTTTATGGGTTGATGGTCAGTTAGAATTTTGAATCTTTTGCCATAGACGTATGGTCGAAAGTAGTTAACACTCCACATTATAGCCAAAAACTCTTTATCGGTCGCCGAATAGTTTTTTTTCGTGGTTGTTTAAAGTTCTTGAAGCGTAACACACTGGGTGTCCTTCCTGTGATAAGACTGCTCCAATTGCATAATTGGATGCATCTGTTGTCAACGTAAACTGTTTTCTAAAATCTGGGTAACGCAAAATGGGGTGCGTACTTATTAACGTTTTTAATTTTTCAAAAGCTTCAATGTACGATGGATCATTTAGATTAATTTTCGTCCCTTTCTTCAAATATTTGGTAATTGGCTGCGCTACTTTTGCATAGTCCTTTACGAATTTTCAGTAGTAACCCGTAAGTCCTAAGAAACTTTTGATTTGCCTTTCTGTTTTTGGCAATTCTAAATTTTGTATAACTTTAATTATATTTGGATTTGGCTTCATACCATCCTTTGTTAGAATATGGCCTAAAAATTCAGTTTCTTTTTTTAAGAAATTACACTTATCTATCTGGATTTTTAGATTTTTACTTTGACATGCTCATTTAACGATGTACTAAATATTAAAATATCGTCCAAATAAACTACACAGGTCCGGTTTATGTAATCTCTAAGGATTTCATTCATCAGCCGTTGGAATGTGGCTGGTGCATTTTTTAGACCGAAGGGCATCCTTATGAACTCATAAAGTCCATGTGGTGTAACAAAAGCGGTTTTTTCCCAATCTTCCGGTTTAACCAATATTTTGTGATAACCCTTCGCTAAGTCTAAAGTAGTAAAGTATTGTGCTCTGCCTAGTTTATCTAAAATAGAATCAATGTTTGGAAGTGGATATTTGTCATCTATTGTGACTTCATTTAACTTCCTATAGTCTATCACAATTCTATATTTCTTTTCGCCTGAATTAGCTATCTTTTTGGGCACTACTATCAGTCGGCTCGAATACCTTGAGTGGCTTTTTTGAATTATCCCCTGCTCTTCCATTTCTCTGACTTGTTTTCTAACCTCCATTTTATGTTGGGGTGGATATCTATATAACTTTGAGTTTATTTGCTGTTGAGTTGTAGTTTTTATCTCATGTTGAATTTCGGTTGTGTTGGTCAATCTATCGCCTTCTCTAAACAATAACTTATTAAATCGCTTTAATAGTTTAGTAACTTCTTTATGTTCTTCCGCATTGAGATGATCTAATGCTAACCTTTCTAAATTCAGATCTGTAGTTTCCAAAGTACAAATTTGATTTAATCTATACGGATTATTTAAAAAAAAAATTTCTCTCAATTTATGATTTATTTTAATTATTATTGTTATATCCTGGAGGGTCTGGTCAACGTTTTATCGTTGGCTACAGATTCGCAGGATTAAATTGGGAATTATTTGTAAAGGATATATTTTTAAACGATTTTTCCAAACGCGGTTCGAATCACTGGATCCTTGATCACGATATTTGCTTTAATTCGTTTTACTTACAATAATCCTACCGACTGCGCCATTCAAATGTATTCCGGGCGTCCGGGAGTTTTTTAAAAAATAGTTTTACACGATTAATAAGAAGACAACAATTTGGTTTGGGCTCTAGAATCAGACTGAATTAAATTATTTATTCAATTTAAAATGAAGCTTATATTCTAGTTACAATATTTGCTTCCTAATTACTTTTGGCATATGAATTTAATAAAACTCAATCAATTTGTTCCATGTGAACTAAATAAAACTGCTTGCTAATCAATATGTTCCCCAATTTACTAATTCTCGGAAATTTGGTGTCTTTTTGATTTTCAATTTCTCTTTTTGTGTACAACTTTTGCAATATGCCGAAAATGGTTTTATGTTTCAACTTTATTAATTTGCTTCAAGAATTCTTCATACTTATCAATTGCACCGTCAGGTGTTTTTGTGTAGCTGTTAATATATGTAACTTGCGACTGTAACGTTAAAGACACAAATTTTGACCATATGCCGTAACTTATTCACTTATGCAGCGTTTTTGCTGCATTTAAAATGCAACATTTAGCACTTTCGAACATATGTTTTCGAAGAGCGTTCATGCTACCGCATTTAGCAAATGTACATTTACGCGAGTTCGAAATCGTATGCTTTTGACAAACCGTGTTCCAGTTGCTTATTCAGATCCGTATCTATTACGATAAATTCTCACGGAAAAGATAATGTGCAAAAACCCCTACTGAAAAGGAAAAAATAAATTCTAAACCGAAAATTCAATACAAAAACTTTAATTGTTTTAACCATAACCCAACATTTGTTTGTGTATATATTCATTTGTCGGTGCTGTCAATTATAATTTCCACACTTAATTAGGAAACAAAACAAACAGAGTTGATCACAAATTAATCCAGATTTCTATCAGCATCACATTGATGTTGAATTTGCTTAACTTTTCTTTATCCAAAATAATGTAAAATAATAAATGAAATCTCGATCGGCGATCACTGAAACGCAGCTAGCGACTGTATACTCGAAAAAGCAATGTTGCCACTTTTTCTCATTAAAGCATGTTCGAATCGTCGAAATTTTGCAAGATCACAGGGTTGCTTTTAGCATTTAGATTCTTAATGCATAAATGGAGTTGCATTTAGTTGCATTTAGGTGACGAATTTTGTATGGATAAATGTACATTTAGAGTAGCATTTAGAGCTAAATGTGCTAAATGTGCTTTTACGCGTAAGCAAAAACAGCCCATTAGACTCTTACACAGTTCAAGTATTGAATTCAATTCTGCTGGCACGTGGAAGAGAAGGGTGAGGAGAAAGGGAACGGGTACGCTTGCGTCTCTACCGTCAAGTCGTTTCAACTTTCTTGCTTTGCTTTCGACATTTTCGTTGTTTCCCATTTAAAGAACCAAAAACTTAAAGCAAATAGAAAACACAAAAGAGAATGAGCAAGAATTGCCTTCAAGGAATCATGTATATGGGGTGTTAGTGCACTCGTTGGTTTTTCTTTTTGTTCTGCTATAGTCAGGGTTGTCATCAACCCGTTCGTTCAATACAGTTGCCACAGTACAGCTCCCAGAACTTTGCGTCCTAAAACAGTCGAGGAGTCTAACTCAACGCCCGAGGCGGCCTGTCATCGGTGGTTCGAAAGTGGGCGTTTGATCTGGTGATGATGTGTGCGACTGAATTCCATTTTGTTGCGTCGGCCATCGGCATTGTTGATGGTTGCATGTGCATATGTTTGTTCTGACTCGATAAATGTTGACTTCAGTCGGTCTATCGAAACGTTAACGTTGCTCCTGTTCATCTTGATGGTGAAAGAGTTTAGGTTTTTGAATACTACTTGATAAGGACCTTCGTATGGTGGTTTGAACGCCGGCCGTACTTAATCATTGCGCACGAAAACATACGTTGCATCTGGGAATGGAACGATACGAGTAATGACAAGTACATACTCGATACTTTTAGCTCGATATCGAGTAATTTTGGTATCGATCCTTTTGAACTAGGGATGTTTCGAATGTCATATTTTTCACATTCGCGAATGACCGGAAAATTGTATTACCAAAAAATGTTACCGCTTCTTGTCACCGCGATTCTAGGTACGTTGGTAATGCAGTGAAAATATTCAGCAATTCAGCTATGAAGATTTGTGGAAATTCCTATATTGCATATTTCACGGGGCAACATTTTGTTACCAGCTTATAAGATGGTAACCAAATTTACCGGTTACAAGAGAGCACAGAATGCGAAAAAGGTTTAAAAATTTACAGACACTTTAATTACCGGTTACAAAATTTATGTTACCAGCGCAGAATAGACCTTTTAATGTTTTATTGAGACGAAAACGAACAGCAAAGCAAAACAAAATAATCGGAAGATGCCAGATTTGTTATTATTATTTGTATTATTTAAAACTAATTTGAAAGACATGAACATCAACTTTCGATCAGCCGTTGGCCTGGCAACACCAAATCAAGTCCAAGTACCACCTACGCCTACATCAGTTACAAATACCGAAATAGAAAAACTTGTGGCAGAAAAGCGGCGCCTAAGAAGACAATGGCAGAGCCATCGCTCACCAACCTCACAGCTACTGTATAAAGCTGCCAGTAGAAAACTGAAACAAGCACTCAAGCGTGCAGAGGATCGCAACTTGCAAAGGTACATTAAGAAGCTTTCCCCGAATTCTACTGAAAGATACTCTCTATGGAAATCGCTAAGGTACTTCAAACCACCAGTGGCTACGGAAATGCCAATTAGGAACAAAAGTGGTACCTGGGCTCGTAGTGAGCAGGAGAGAGCCGAGTGTTTTTCACACCATTTAAAGAATGTGTTTCAGCCAAACTGCCCAGCGAACAACTTCAGGCTGCCACGGCTAACCAAAAATACGAATAAGCTATACACACCTAGCAAGACGTACTCTTTAGAAGTAAAAGCTAGAGTTAAGCAGCTTAATCCAAAGAAATCGCCGGGTGCTGAATTTATAACTCCGAAAATGCTAATAGAGCTACCGAATGTTGCACTAGCAATTCTTTCTGACCTTTTCAACGCTATTCGACTACTTTCCGAAATCATGGAAAAGGTTGAGGATAATCATGATAGCCAAACCTGGAAAAGACGCAACACAGCGGTCCTCATACAGACCAATAAGCTTACTGCCCTCTCTTTCCAAAGTATTCGAAAAAGTACTCCTATCAAAGATATCTCCCTTTCTCCATGAACGCAATTTAATACCAGCACACCAATTTGGCTTCCGAGAAAAACATGGTACAATTGAACAAGTTAATCGAATTACAAATGAAATCAGAAGGGCATTTGAGCTCAGAGAGTACTTACTGCTCTGCAATTTTTGTCGATGTGGCACAAGCATTCGACAAAGTGTGGCACGACGTTCTTAAATATAAAATTAAAAAATTGTTGCCGCCGGAATTCCACAAAATATTTGAATCATATATAACTAACAGGAAATTTGCTGTAAAAGTATCTAATTTCACTTCAAAAGACATGTCGATAACGGCTGGCGTTCGTCAAGGTAGGGTACTCGGGCCTATGCTGTATATAATCTATACTTCAGATATTCCAACTAGCAAGGATATACTCACATCCACCTTCGCTGATGATACCGCCTTAGTAAGTCGTAACAAATGTCCCAACAGAGCTTCAAGAGTACTAGAGGAACATTTACTAAATACGCATAGAAGAATGGCAGGAAAACTGGCGCATAAAAGTCAACGAACAGAAGTGTAAACATACAACATTTTCACACAGAACGCAAGTATGCCGCCCAATCAAATTAAACAATGTCCATATTCCACAAGCCAATGAGGTGACATATCTAGGAACACACTTGGATAGGAGACTAACTTGGCGCAAACACATATCAACCAAGATTACACAAACGAAGCTAAAGTCAGCTGGCGTGAACTGGCTTATAAACAGTAAATCAAAACTGAAACTAGATTATAAAGTACTTGTATATAATACAGTCACTAAGCCTATATGGATGTATGGTATTCAACTGTGGGGTACGACCTGTGCAACCAACATTGACAGGATCCAAAGATTCCAATCTAAAACGCTAAGGGCCTTAACGGGAGCACCGTCGTATGTCCGCAATTAAAATATACATAGGGACCTTGGTATACCGATGGTTAAATCTGTATTCGACAGCAGCAGAGAAGAATGTAAAATAAAACTGCGTAACCACCCAAGTCCACTGGCAAGTGGCCTGTGCAACACAACAAATATACCACGCCTGCGAAGAAGAGATCTACCAGCCTTCCGTTGAGTGACGTTAAACCAACAGGGATCAACCCCAGGGTTTGAGCTATATTATTGTAAATTAGACGTAAGATTTTTAAACTTGTTGTTAGGCTTAATAGATGTAAAATAAGCAGATCCAACAAATAAATGCAAGTATAATTTAAAAAAAAAAAATTTCGATCGGTTTGCAAACCACGCCACACACGTTGTAATCTCAACCGATCGTTTCAATTTGTTGTCCGTTTGTAGCCTGCTTTAGAGATAGATATCGGGACCCACGGGCCCCGCGGTACAATTTTGAAAAACGTCGGGATGGGCGGGTTCGGAACTTAAGAATCGAGTTTCGGGATGAGAGGGATCGAAATTAAATATTTAGTCCCGTGTCCATCTCTACTATACAGTGTTTTAATCTAGTAGTCAGAGTGCAAAAGGGCATATTATATTTCAACAAAAGTAATTTTGCTGCCTTTTCTCCCATGATGCCAATTCTTAGAGGCTCGCAATGAACAATTGCTCCATTGGAACGTTGCCGGGTAGATCTGTCAATTTGTCGTACATATTTTATTTTAGTTTTCCACCAATCGAGAAGATTTTCACCGAGATGAGCTCGTTTTTCTTTAAGATAGGCTTTCAATTGAGCTTTAATTTTTTTAATGTCTCCAGATTCTAAATCCGAGCCTTCGCTTTCGCTGGAGGAATCTAAAATTATTTTAGGTTGCTTATAAGACTTTTAGCAGTACTTGTTGAAGGCCCATCAGTGTTGCTTGATATACATACTACTTAACCGTTTAGAGCCTGAAGCTAAAGGCGATTATTTTCCGCACCCTGGTTAGACAGACTTAGGGCCATTTCAACAATATTAGAGTGGACTCCCTGCCCATGTACACATTTGCATTCGCAAAACATTCGTATCATTTGATGCGAATGCGAATGGGAAAATTATGCGAATCATTCGCATAACGAATGCGAATGCAATATTCGCAACATCCCTGTTTTGAACCAAGGACTGAGTAGGTATCGAAAAAAATATACTCGTATCGCAACCCTATACCAAGGCAAATTTTCTTTCGGAACTTTTTCTTCCACTAATATGAATCTCCCAGTGGTTTTGGCTCTTTAAACACCAGAGACTTTCAAGTATTGAAGATATTAATTTTTTTCTTAAGCCAGCAGCCAGATTCCAACTTTCGCTATCGCTAAAATGTTCAAACTAAAATTTTTCTAGAAGTGTACGCTCTTCCAGGTTTAATTTACCGAAATATAGTTATCTGAACACCCACCTTCCCCAGAGCTCGAAAAGTAAAATTTCGGTTAGAGTATATTTGTCACTAGATACGAATATAGGCGTGAGCTCAAAATTTGACCGCGAAAAAAGGCATAAAAAAACTTCATCGAAGAAAGACTCTTAACATAGTTGACAGCGAAGAAAGACGTGTTAAAATATTTGACGTCGAAGAAAGATGCGTAAACTGACTTTCGCGGTCAACTATGTTTGCGGGTATAACAATATGTAAATTCCCTAAAGAGTTTTTGGGGAATGATGCTTAAGTGACACTCTTTGACCAAGTATAAATCTTTGTTTACGTGTCTCTCTTCGCCGAAGTTTTTCTTAAGCGTCTTCTTCGTAAAATTTTTTTTACGCGACTTTTTTTCGCCGTCAACACACTAACGCGCCTTTATTCGTGTGTAGTGATGATTTTTTTAATCTTCAATCATAATGCCTGCACAATATACTTTATAGAGCAAGAAATCATGTAAATGTCTTCGCCAACGTAACGAATTAAAACAATGGGTATCTAGATACTATGAATGTATTGTCCTTATCATAACTTTACAACACTCACATATTGACAAGATTTGACCACTTATCTTAATATTTTTTAACTTTAATTACTTGTTTATAAATATATAACATATTCCTTTTTCATTTTTTCATTTGTTGGCGATGTCAGTCATTTTCTTTCATGCAGAAAATGAGCAACACCTTTAACAAAAAAATTCAATGGCAATTCCGAGCTACTTTAATCTAGCACTTTGTGATGGGATAATTAGATTTGGCACAAAGATTGAAACTTGGATTTATATGGTTTTTGTTAAAAAATATACTATATTTTTATAAGTGGTAAAATCTTGTCATTATGTGAGTGTCGTAAAGTTATGAGAAACACTATATCGATGGCTAAATGGAAGATCGACCTATCTTGGCAGCCAGTTCGAAAACGCCCAATCTTAGAAAACTTCTCAATAACGTCGTACTTCAGAATTTGATTGAAGAACGCCCTATTTCAGAGTTTTATTAAAAAACCCCCTATTTCAGAATTCGTTTCAAAAACGTCCTACCTCTAAACGAAAATGCATTGAAAATATGCTGAGATAGGGCGTTTTTGAACCGAGTTCTGAGATAGGGCATTTTTCAGTCAAATTCTAAAATTGGGCTTTCTTCAACCAAATTCTGAGATAGTGCGTTTGGCTGCCGATAGGTCGATCTTCCACTCAGCCATCGATATGTAAGTCGAATCGAACTTTCTGATACTACATTTTGTCTATTTCCACGGTGAACGTAGAAAATTTAACTTTCAACTGTGTAACCAGAAATTGGTATGCGCATACAAATATTATTGACTTAAAAAATAGACTAAAAATTAAAAACATTTCCATTATATCATGTTATGATATCAAATTTAAAAATAGTATTTCTTGTTTGCTTTTGTTGAAAGCTAATTTATTAATAATCAAAAATTTTCATTTCATAAAAACAAACAAATCCATAGAACAATAAATTTAACTTCAAGAATTTAAGCAAGCGTAAAAACATACAGTTTAATTACCCTAAATTTACTCCCCCTCCAGTAAAACGATAAATTAATTAATGTTGAATGTTATTTTCTTTTTTGTATTTGGAATTGATAGTGAATTAGAGTTTTGTGTTGTACCAGAAATTATATTTGCAGGTTTGAGCAAATCAGTTGAAATTGTTTTAATCATATTTCCATGTTGAATTTTGAATACTTTATTATGTTTCGAAACAACTTTAAATGGTCCTTCATAAGGTGATTGCAAGTTTGACTTCTGAATAACTTTAACAAAAACGTACCTGCAAGTATCCAAACTTTTAGTATTCTTTATTGTGATGTACAACCTTTGATCTAACATTTGAAAAATATTTTCTTAGCTTAGAAAGAGTTTCATCTGTATTAACAACTTCATTATTATAACTGTTCGTAACAACTTATTCACCCGGTAATCTTAATGTTTGTCCATAAACTAATTCTACAGAAGAGCATTTTAAATCTTCTTTAACACACGTATGTAACCTAATAATATCCAAGGAAGAATTTCAGACCAGTGAGTAGAATCCTCCGAAGCAGTAATAGCAGTCTTTAATGTCCTATGAAATCTTTCAATCATCCCGCTTGATTGAGGATGATATGGAGATGTATGAATTTTATGTGATCCTAACAATTTAGTTAATTCTGTAAAAAATGTTGATGTAAATTGTGGTCCTTGATCTACTGTTATATAAAGAGGAATTCCAAAACGAGGAAAGTAATTTTGAACAAATGTTGTTGCTATAGAATTTGTTGAAATAGCCCTAAGTGGATATGCTTCTGGCCAACGTGTAGGTCTATCAATGACAGTTAAAATGTAACGATTTTCTTTTGACACAGGTAATGGACCAACAAGATCCATATGAATATGTTCAAATCGTCCAGATGGAATGCTAATTTTAGGCACAGGCGCCTTAGTATGTTTAGAAATTTTAGTTTTTAGACAGCTTATACAAGTAGAAGTCCAATTATTGATTTCTCTGCGCATATTAGGCCAAAAATATTTTGATTGAATCAATCGTCTAGTTGTACGGACACTTGGATGTAATAAAGAATGAATTTTATCAAAAATGATTTTTCTCATAGAATTTGGAACAAATAGTCTAAAAGGTCACACCAAATATTATGATTAAGTACTGGAATATTAATTTCTTTTAAATTACTGTTGGAATTTTGGTCAGATATTATGTCATAAAGTGTTTGATCTTTTTGTTGTTCCTCGAATAATGTTTGAAAATTTATGTCTTGGGCTAAAATCATGTTAACATCTGGAATACTATGTTTTCTTTTCCAGAAATGTATTGAATGTCGTCTGTAAATTGTGCAATGTACTCTAAGTGTCGAATTTGTAGAGGTGATCTGTCTGATTTAGAGTTTAGAATATGTGTTAAAGGTTTATGATCAGAGTAAACAGTGAATATTCTACCTTCTAGAAAATGTTTAATTGAATTGTAGATTGCTAAAAGTTCTCTGTCAAATATGGAGTAATTAATTTGTGTAGGGGATAGGTTTCTTGAAAAATGTGCAAGTGGTTCCAAAGTGTTATTACTCATTTGTTGTAAAACCGCTCCGACTGCTACATTCGATGCATCGACAGCAAGTGATAATTTACCATTTTTATCAAAATGAGTGAGCAAAGTGTTCTGTGTTCTGTGTGTTTCTTCACATTTTCAAAAGCCCTAGTTGTATTTTCTGTTCAATTTATTTGTTTAAGTTTATTTTTAACCGACTTCCAAAAAAGGAGGAGGTTATCAGTTCGTCGGAATATTTTTTTATATTTTTTATTTTATTTTTTATTAATTTTTATTTTGTATGTATGTTACCGCATAACTTTGGACCAAGTCCACCGATTTCGATAATTCTTTTTGCATTGGAAAGGTAGTGTCTCAGAGGTGGTCCTATACTAATCTGGTTAAGATCCGACAGTGAATCATGAGATATATATATATATATATATATATATCTATATATATACATATATATATATATATATATATCTATATATACATATATATATATATATATATCTATATATACATATATATATATATATATATATATAT
>NW_023458607.1:61086-62751 GCF_013731165.1 Rhagoletis pomonella | reverse complement strand
ACTAAGTTCTGCAGCTAACATTTTAACGTATCTATGGTAGTAATTAACCATACCCAAAAATGTTTGTAATTTATTTATTGAAAGTGGTTTTTGAAAATTTACTATTGCTTCAACTCGTTCGAGAGAAGGTCTGATTCCTTCGCTTGAAATTTCATAACTTAGAAAATCTAATTTATTTGTTCCAAAAATGCATTTACTGGGTTGAATATTCAAACTACATTTTTCAAGTCTTTCTAATACAGATTTTAAATGCTAAATATATTGATCTTCATTATCACTTGCAACAAGAATATCGTCAATATAGACAAACACAAATTCTAAACCTGAAAATACTTTAGGGTTGCCAGACGTACTGCTTTTGGGAGTAAACGTACTCCTTTCTATTGCAATGTACTCCCTTGTTCTCCCAAAAAAAAATATCTGGAAATGTACTCCTTTCTTAGGTTTGTACTTCTTTTGTACTCCTTTTTCCAGCTATTAAAATTTTATCATACACAGGGTGCGAAGAAAGTAGTTTATTGTTAATTATCCACAAATTTTACTTAAATTTTATTAATTCGTTTTTAAATTTTAACCTTCATTTGGGTTTACCAGCGGTAAACACTTTGAGAGAAAAGCGCTAGTTGCACGCAAGTCTTCGTCAATTACTTTATTACATATCTTCTGTAACCATAAGCTAATTTCCCCTGTTTGGGTCCTTTATACTCCCCCTTTTGTCCAACATAAGGCCTCATATTCAGCAATCGAATAAACTCGGAACTGCTGACTAGGAGGCCATTCATTCGACCAAACCTATATAGTATTTTCATTTTTTTTATACAGAGTCTAAGAAATAATACATCTGAAAAAGACATGTACTTATCTTCCAAAGCTGGCAATTCAAATAAGGATTAAAATTTTAAAGCTAATTAATAAAATTAAAGTAAAATATTTACAAACTTAACAAAAAAATTCTTTTTTTTCGCAAAATCTATAAATAACCCTTTTGTTTTTCAAAAAACCTGTGCGACAGTTATTATTTTATGCCCTATACCTTGCCATGTTGTGACAAACACTACTTAGTAAGCAAAGTTAAGTGTGATAGTGAAAAGGTGTAAGCATGGTCGTAGCCACGTAGGTGCAGGGCGCTCGGGTATAAAAAGTAGAAAAATATTAAGTTAATTATAAAGCTCAGGAAGAGTCTGGAATTCTCTTGTAGAATTTAGTTATTTATTTTTAACATTTATCGTTGCTTTGAAAAAGATGGCATAAGTGCAGTATAGCTACGGTGACCATCCGTCCTATATTTTAAAGGACAGTCCTTTATTTTAACCCCCTGTCCTTTACAATTTTTTTTTTCAAAATAAAGGACGCATTTTCTCCTTTATTTCTTAAACTCTACTTTAAATCCGCTCTCCATTTTTCAGAGGTAAATCTTTAAACACAGAATATGAAAAATAAAAATGTTCCTTATAAAATATAATGAAAACCTTCGCAGGTTTGTTTCGCACTTAAGGGTTTCTATTTAATAATAATAATATTCAACAATTTTTATGAGCTTGAGCCGTTTTTTAGAGAAAACTTATTGTGGAAAAGCAACAATAATTTGAAAAAATGGTAGAAGTGATAGCTATTTCGGAAATCACCACATTTCCTCATCAGACTTCTTTCAGTAGGATTCGTACC
>NW_023458607.1:45546-51086 GCF_013731165.1 Rhagoletis pomonella | reverse complement strand
AATGATCCGTATCTGTAGTGAATTTGCCCTAGAAACTTTATCTTATAGTTGGTGGCAATTTCAAAATGGATGCGTATCGTTGTTCAACAGAAATACAATATACATACATACATAGACTGAGATGAAATACTTTAAAAGCCAGTTTCACGAAAGAAATTTAAGTGAAAAATTATTTTTTTCTGTCAGGTTCTATATTAATTCAATTAAAAAAATAAATTTTCATTAATTTGCTTTTATTAAACTGGCTTTTAAGGTATTTCGACAGGTAGTGGTTTGAGATTTACCACTGCACAACTCAACCCCGGTATGTCCGAATGAAGCTTTAACGCATAATAATATTGGGAAATCACAACCATGGGGCCAATCGTAATACACGAGAGTTCGATATACTCAATGGTGCAACAGGTCGATTTAGTCTGACATTCACGCCACCTTTTCTCACTTGTCGATTTTTAGTAATAACTCGACCTCAGCATCACCTCAAAGCTCTTTTTTATACCCGAGCGCACTTGTGCATAAGGGTACATTAACTTTGTTCACATAACGGTTGTTTGTAACAGCCAAAACGAATCGAGATAGATATAGACAAATGTATACATAAATGCTCAGAATGAATAGAGAAGTCAATTAAGCCATGTCTGCCTGTCCGTCCGTCCGTGTACACGATAACTCGAGCAAAAATTGAGATATCTCAACGAAATTTGGTATGTAGGTTTCCATTTATCCAAGGTAGGTAGGCATTGAAAATGGGCGAAATCGGACTGTAACCACGCCCACTTCCTATATAACGGTAATTTTCAGAAATACGAAAACTGCGATATTTTAGTAACTACTGAAGATTATTCACTCAAAATTGATATTTACAATAAATTTTAGACGAAAAATAAGAATATTAAAAATTTTGGAAAATGGGCGTAGCCACGCCCACTTATGGTTACATGTGTATATCTTGGTAACCGCTGCACGAATTTCTTCCAAACTTGGCCCAGTTGTTGGCCTTGGTACACCATATCAAATGGCCGAAAATTTTTAAAATCGGACAATAACCACGCCCACATCCCATATAACGGTAATTTAGAGAAATACAAAATCTTCGATAAATCAGTAAATATTAAAGCTAATTTATTCAAGATTGATGCTTGCAACAACTGTTTACCAAAAAATACGTTTATGATAAAATTTTGGAAAATGGGCGTGGCACCGCCCACTTATAATCACATATATGTATCTCGGTAACCGTTCTACCAATTTGTACTAAACTCGGTATGGTTATTGTGCTTGACACATAAAAGCAAAACGTTGAAAATCATTGAGATCGGACTAAAATTACGGTCGCTTTTCATATAACGGCAAATTTCAGAACATATGTATATTTAATACTAGCGCCGGGTATCTAATGTTCGGCTCCGCCCGAACTTAGACTTTCTTACTTGTTGCAATTGGACTGCCTTTACCGTTTCCAATACATGTTTTGAATATTCCTCAAATCGGATCTTAAAAAAAGATTTTTGGTAATAACTTAACTCCAGCGCCAACTGGCGGGTTAAATTGTGAAACTAAACTATCCAGAGACTCACTCAAACACACACACAAAACTTTTTTGAAATCCCTCCAGCCATTTAGGATTTCACTCACAAACATACCAACAGAAGAATTACATACACATTCCAAGATAAGGAAAAGTCAGTACCCATTTTTCTCCTTGAGTATGGGATTGATTGCATATATCTACATACGAAGTTCCAGTACTTTACCATGAGCATTTCCAGAGATATGCAGTATGAAATCCGACTTGTATCGTAGGTGCCACGCCCCGTTTTCCAATAGCTCCATATTTTCTCCATGACTATGCGATTAATTTCATTATCTCCACACCAACCATAAACACTTCCAGAGATACTTATTATGAAAAATTCGGTTCCATTTTCAAATACTCCGAAATTTTATTCATGAGTATGCGATTGATTTCATATATCTCCATACCAAGTTCCAGTACGCTACCATTAACATTTCCAGAGATATACAGCATGAAAAATTCGGTTTGTATATGAGGTGCCACGCCCCTTTCCCAATAATTCCAATTTTTCTCCATGAGTATGTGATTGATTTCATATATTTCCGTACCAAGTTCAAAAATTTCTCAAATTATTCTCAAGAGTATGCGATTGATTTCAAGTATACCAAGTTCCAGTACTCTAGCATGAACACTTCCAGAGATACTTATTATGAAAAATTCGGTTTATATGGGAGGTGCCCCGCTCCCTTTTCAAATAGTCCGAATTTATCTTCATGAGTATGCAATTGATTTCATATATCTCCATACCCAGTTCCAGTGCTGTACCATGAACCCTTCCAGAGAAATGCAGTATGAAAAATTTTTATTGTATGGGAGGGCCCACGCGCTTTTACAATAGCTCAAATTTTTCTCTAGAGTATGCGGTTGATTTCATATACATAGTACCTCCATACCAAGTTACAGTACTCTTCCATGAACATTTCCAGAGATATACAGTGTGAAAAATTCGGTTGTATATGAGGTGCCACGCCCCTTTTCCAATAGCTCCAATTTTTCTACATTAATATGTGATTGATTCCATATATTTTCGTACCAAGTTCAAAAATTTTACCATGAACGCTTCCACTACTTATTTTAGTTAGGATTAGGCATGGGTTAGCCAAGGATTAGAGACATGAGCCTCTTAACAGTAATAAGGGATTTGATTTTTTTAATTTTGAGTTGTGTCGTTATTGCAGAGGACCATCGGTATGTGAATTCACATATTTCGATAATGAAATAAATTGGAGCATAAATACGGTTTTTAGTTACATATACATATTCTTTTTCCTGTTATCAATACATATTTTGAATCTGAGGATAATCGGACATAAACACGATTTTTAGTAATAACTCGACTCCAACGCCACCTGGAGGCTCTTTTTTTGCAATGGTATTGCTTTTCCTATTGTCAATACATATCTCGAATATGAGACGAATCGGACCATAAACACGATTTTTAGTAATAACTCGACTCCAACGCCACCTGGCGGGTCTTTTTTTTGCAGTGGTATTTTTCCTATTGTCAAAACACATCTTAAATATGAGGCGAATCGGACCATGAGTACGGAGTTTACTAATAACTCGACTCCAGCGCCACCTAGCGCTTGTTTTAATAGTTATTCTGCTACTCGGAAGGTAGACAAATTCAAAAAACAAATATCAAAAAAATCGGTCCAGCCGTTCTTGAGTTATAAATGGTGTAACTAACACGACTTTGTTTTATATATATAAATTCCACCTTTACCCCCCTTTAGCTCCGCCGCTATTAATTTCCACCAAAAATGGTTTACACCTTTAAAATCAGTAAAAAGGTGCGGACCACGCCCACTTTTTATTTTTCCTCAACGGCCGCTATACTGCACTTGTTCTAAAAGGATTTATAAGATATCTTTGTTTGTTTGTACCTATTTATTGGTAATTTGTAACAATAAATTGCTCAACAAATTGTACTCCCTTTTATGTTTTGTACTGCTTTTTTCCAACGAAAATAGAAATGTACTCCTATCTCCGTTTCAGAATCTGGCAACCTTAAAATACTTCGTTAATAAAACGTTGACATGTGTGTGCACTATTTCGTTGTCCAAAAGGCATCCGTACGAACACAAACATTCCAAACGGTATAGTAATTGCTGTTTTATGTATATCTTCTTCAGCCATTAGTATTTGATGATATGCACGAACAAGATCAAATTTTGAAAATATTTGTTTGTTCTTTAAATCAATAGTCAAATCATGAATGTGAGGCAACGGATAACGGTCTGGAATAGTAATGCAATTAAGTCTTCTATAATCTCCACAAGGTCTCCAATCATTTGGTTCTATTTTTGGAACTAAATGTAAAGGAGATGCAACGAGGGAGTGTGAAGGTCTACATATACCTGTTTTAACTAAAAATTCAAATTCTGTTTTGGCTATTTTAAATTTAATTGGCTCAAGACGACGAGGTTTAGAGAAAAGTAACACTCCTTTTGTTTCGATTCTGTGAACCATTTGGTGTTGCACTGGTTTAGTGTAATCTGGTTTAAAAGTAATTGTATCAAAATCATTTAAAAGTTTAGAAAATTTATTTTCAGAAATTGGTATCCTTATTGAAATATATCGCAAAAACCAGAAGCTTCCATTTTTGTTGTTGAATCTGTAATTTCTCTATTTTTTTAATATCAACTAATATACCAAAAATCACCTATGATTGGAGTTGAAATATCCGCTAATATGAAAGGGAATTCAAAATCTCGTCTTAAACCTAGATCAATTTTTAAAAGTTTTGTACGATAAGTTTTAATAGAAGAGCCGTTAGCTGCAGTCAAATTAAGATCTGAATTTCTTTTATGTGATTTGAATGTTGAAGAAGGAATGACCGAAACGATTGCACCAGTATCAATTAAAAAATTAAATTTTTTGGATTTATCATAAATAAATAGGCGGCGAGATGGTTTAACTTCATTCCTATTATTAGCCACCGTCATAATGGAACGATCTAGTTTAAAACATTAGAATTTTCTTCGTTTCTATTTTTGTTAAAATTACATGGTTGAATGCATTTAAAAGCATTATTTTTAAATTTTGTATGATACCAACAAATAGTTTGGTTAATATTGTTTCTAGATCTAGAAAACTGTCTTGATTTAGAATGACTTCTATCTCTATCTCTAGATCTTGATCTAATTTGTAATTCATTAATATCTTCTGTAATTTTGTTCAGATTTTGGTAAATGTTGTAGTTAACTCAGTTAAATTTCTAATGCACTGTTCAAGAATATTATTATTATTTTCTACACTAGCAGTATTAAAAGATTTAGACGATTGGGGTTTATTTATCAAATCAAATAATTTATCTTACAAAGAAATAATTTCTTCAGTACTTTGATTATTACAAGAAGTTATATGAATTTGTATTTGTTGTGGTAACTTTATACTCCATAATTTAAATAAAAATTCTTTACTGACAATTGATTTAGAACCTGCTAAAGATTTCATATCCTATCACCTAGTTCGGTATTTGAAAATAATTGTTCTAACCTCTTCTCATCGCTAAGAGAAAATCTTTCACATAATACTTTCTTAATTGTTTCATATATGTTAGTCAAAGGAGGCGGATTGATAATAATAATAAATTTAGAAATTGACTATCTTTGAAGAACAACTAAAAGGTTTTGAAATTTGATATTATCATCACGTATATTGTTAATTTTGAATTGTCCTTCCACAAGGAGAAACCATGCTTCACGACAATCTTCCCAAAAATGATAAATTCGCACTCAAGTTATTTTCATTTGGAAAAACATAAGGTTGTATACTTTGTGATATGTTTAAGTCTGGGTTTTCATGTTGATTTTCTGTTGTTGTTGTGAAGTTGCGAGTAGGTATTGGTGATCTTTGCATTTTGAAATAAACTGGAGAAGTGTACAAAATAAATCTAAGTAATAATAATTTTATATTTGTCAATGTTATTGTGGCTTGTTAACATTTTTTATTTTTAATA
>NW_023458607.1:12175-45536 GCF_013731165.1 Rhagoletis pomonella | reverse complement strand
TCAAGTGCAGCTGATTTGCCGCTATTTAAACTCGACAGCATGGTTGTTGTTGTCAATTATACACATCCATTTGCTTATTTGCTTTCTTGCTTTTGAAACCAATTTTATTTGTCGATGAATTATTTTATCATTTTTTCATTTGACTACAAAAAGTATCCACAGAAAAGATTTTGTAAGAATTTAAATAAACAAGTAAATTTCTTAACAAGTAATGTCCTACATACTTCCCCCTCCAGAGTTGTAATAAGTAATGCGAACACGAAATATATTTAAAGTGCTTATTACAGATTTTATTTTTCGATTAATTATTTTTTCATTCTTTCATTTGACTACAAAAAGTATCCACAGAAAAGATTTTGTAAAAATTTAAATAAACAAGTAATTTCTTAACAAGTAATGTCCTACAGGTCCTTTATAGACTTTGCGAAAAAAGTGCTTTATTGTTAATTTTCCACAGATTTTATTTAGATATATTAATTAGTTTTTAAATTTTAATCCCTATTTACATATATTTCGCAGCAGTGTAAACTTTGAAAGAAAAGTTCATTTGGCACGCAGGTCTTCGTCAATTAATTTATTCCATATCTTGTGTAACCATATCCTAATTTTCTGCATTTTGAGTCCTTTATACTTCTGTCCAGCATAAGGCCTCATACTTAAAAATCGAATAGACTAGGAACTGGCCATTCATTCGAACAACCCTATACAGTTTTTTTTTTACAAAGCCTAAGAAAAAATACACCTGAAAAAGACTTGCGTGCCAAATGAACTTTTCTCTCAAAGTTTACACTGCTGGCAAATGTAAATAAGGATTAAAATATAAAAACTAATTAATACAACTAAAGTAAAATCTGTGGAAAATTAACTATAAATTCGCAGAAAAAAAGGACCCTTTTATTTCTTAAAAAACCTGGGTAACAGTTATTCGTCGCCACGCTGTATAGTAAAACTGCGTTTTTGGTTTTTCTCTCTGACGTCAGGAATTTTTTAAAAGGACTTTGAAGTTTCGAAGATATGGTTAATTTCAAAAATTATTTAAAAAATTCATTCCAATGTAGAAACACAGTATGGGCACCAGTTGAAAGAGAAAATTCTGTAGAATTAAAAAAAGTTTAAATTTTTTGGTTCAGAAGGACGAATAGGTATTGAAAATGTCCTTTTAATTAGTTTCTTTTTAAGCGAATAAAGCTAGAAGGACGAAATTCGAGGATGTGGCCGAGTGCATATTAGTCCTTAACATATAATTTTTTCGAAAATTATAATTGTAAAATTTCACGGTTAAAAATTTAATCGGTCTTAATTCTACAGAACTTTCTCTTTAAGTTAATAGCCATACTGCTTCTCTACATCGTACTGAGTTTTTTTAAATAATTTATTGAAGTAATTATATTTTTCAAATTTTCAACTCCAAAAAAATCCTGGCGTCAGAGAGAAAAACTAAAAACGCGGTTTTACTACATTGGGCCCATGGTTTCGCGAATATATAAAATTGTTTGGTGTAAAACTTACTGTTACACGGTATTATAAGAGCGTATTATCAATATTACCTCGACGTACTACATGATTAAAGGGATGAAAAATAGCAGAATGCCCACCTCTGCTAAAATGCGCACAAATTAGCCATACACTATCTAATGCACTAATATTAATGCAATATATTAATTTCATATCAGGGGGATTACAGCAAAATGCGTAGAAAGAGCGCTTGCATTTCCACGTTACCCAGCGAAAAATCGGTAATCTCTTTTAGTGGTAACGTGTTCTTTCGCTTCTTTTAGGCATTGTCAGTAATGCAAAGTAGAATGTCCTACCATATTTTATTTATTTCGCTTCTTTGTTTCATTTCGGGGAATGTAAAGTAGAATGTCCTATAATATTTCTTTTTTAACTCGTTTCTTTGCCTAAATTCCGGGAATGCAAATATTTTATTTGTTTCGGTTCTTTGCTTCTTTCAGGGAATGCAAAGTAGAATGTCCTACAACATTTTATTTGTTTCGCTTCTTTGCTTCATTTCAGGGATTGTAAAGTAGAAAGCCCTACAATATTTTTTTTATTTCGCTTCTTTGCTTCATTTCGGAGAATGCAAAGTAGAGTGCTGCATCGTAGTCAGCTGAAAAATAGAATGAATATCCAAAAATTCTTTTTCTACCGTTGCTTTCTGTGGAAATTTTTTCTCGCATAAAAATCATGTTTTGCTTTGTTCAATTTGCAGCGAGTACAAGAGTGAGGAAGTACAATTTTAAGCTTAATTAAATATGCATGTATGTACATACCGATTTTTAAGAAAATCTAAATGCCTAAATACTTACAAATGTATGTATAAAAGCTGATTTATAAAAATTTTAATCTTTTAAATTCAACAATTTTTATTGAGCTTGAGGCCGTTTTTAAGGAAAAACTTACTGTGGAAAAGCAACAATAATTTGAAAAAATCACCGCATTTCCTCATAAGACTTCTTTCAGTAGGATTCGAAACGACGATCCCACTGACTCAGTCAGCTGACTACGCACTGTGCTAAATTCGCCTCGTAAGTTATCGTTGCTTTTTTCCCACTTTCTCATTTGTTCAGCAAACACAATCAAGCGCAGCTATTCCGCTGCAATTTACACTTGATCATGTGGTTGTTTGTTTTGTTGGTTTTTGTTAATAATTCAATTTTTAGAATGTTTAACTTTTAGGTGTGCTCGTCCTTAAGTTATTTTTTTTTTGTTATTTTATGGCCTTATCCTAACAATTATATTCTACAATTTTTATTGAGCTTGAGGCCGTTTTTAATGAAAAACTCATTGTGCGTCAGGGACCTCAATATGGATATTTGGCAGCCTGTGAACGTACATAAGCCGAAGAAGTGGAAAGAGCATCTGAAGACTTGCAACTTCACCTCTGGTGTTAGTTAGCTTTGGTCAACCGTGAGGTCACTGTCCAATCCGACAAAGCGCGTCGACAGTGTCGAAATATCTTTCGGCGACCGCGCTTCGTCGGATCCGGAGCGATGCGCGGGTTATTTTAACAGGAAATTTACACTGCATCTTCCGGCAGACAAAGCCAAACGTCGAGTGACCAGAAGACTGAACAAACTACCAACAACAAGCGCGCCTTTTGTTTTCACTTGCGGTGAAGTTCAGATAGCCATCGGGAAGGCGAAAGTCTCCAAAGCCGTGGGACCCGATGGAGTATACATGTAGATGCAGAAAAATTTGGGCCCTGCGGGAGTAGACTATATAGCCAAGGTCCTTAACCTGTCAATGACCACTCTCATCATTCCAGACATCTGGAAGATTGGGAGAGTGGTCTCACTGCTCAAACCGGGGAAACCAGCCAACAACGGAGTCTTATCGCCCGATAACCCTCCTTTCCCCAGTAGCGAATACACTAGAGGCCTTGATACTCTCGAAATATACGTACCACCTGTATCCAGCGAAGCACCAGCATGGTTCCGTAAAGAGCACAGCACAACAACAGCACTTAACGCCATAAACACCCAGATAACACGTAACCTAAACTACAACCGCCCCTCTGAGGGAACTGTTCTAGCAGCGTTAGATCTCTCAAAGGCGTTTGAGACCATCAGTCACTCCACGCTACTAGAAGACAAAGAGGTATCCTCTCTCCCGAAGAGACTCAAACGGTGGTCGGCGAATTATCTGAGTTCATTTTTCATAAAGGTTTAAAGGATCGTTTCAACCAATTTTCAATAGATAAATGTACCCCCTGTTTTTTTTTTGTTAAATATGGTAATACATACCATGTGACAATATCAAATGTAATGGCAACCAATCTCATTTAACAGACACTTGACACTTATCCCTGCGCGTTGTTGCACAGCCTATGTTTAAGTATCTATTAAAGGTGTGCATCGGAATTCAGTTTGCTTCACTGTGAAGTCACGATCATTCTTGCTGTGAAGTTTTCTTCAAATATGTAAACTGCTCATACTCTAACAAAGAGGGCAAGGAAGAAAGAGAAGTGAAGATATTGAGCGCTGTATACGTGCATAAAAAAAGTATTCAAACAAAAAGTATTCCGAAAAAAAGAGGAACTTAAATCAGCAGTACCATGCTGATAAACTTACACAAAAAAAGTGTTCCTTCACAAGTATTTTTTGTATATTTTTAGTAGTTTTCGCTTAACGCTACATAATGTTAATGTTAGAGCTGACTCCTATGTTATATAACAAACATGGAGAAACAATGTAGGGCGCTCCGAATATTTAGCCAACAGCATATTTTATAAAGAAAGTGGACTTATTTTATACAAAGAACCAATTTTTAATTTTACAATATGATATTTTCATTTCCCAATACCAGACGCTGTGGTGTAGTGGTAAGCGGTGCGCGCTTCCACTCCGCAGCGCCTGGGTTCAAGACCTAGTCAAAGCAACATCGCAAAAAAAATTTGAAAAAATGTTTTTTTCTTAACAGCGGTCACCCCTCGGCAGGCAATGGCAAACCTCCGATTGTAATGAAAAACGGTTTCTCATAAAAATACAATAGCCGTGCGGAGTCGGCGTAAAACTGTAGGTCCCTCCTTTGTGTGACAACATCAAGGCGCACGCCACAAATCGGAGGAGAAGCTCGGCCAAACACCACCAAATGTGTAAGCGACAATCTTTTTATTTATTTATTTTTTTTCTTTTTTTTTTGTTCGTAGGAGAGGGAAATGCTTTATGCACAGGCCGGGCGAAGCGTGTTGGGCTACCCACTAAAACCCAAAGTCCTACCGCCCGCGCAAGAATCCCACATCTGGCACCGCAATTCTGCATGTCTTCAGATGCAGGTGCGCGCTGCTAGATCCTCGGGGCTGATCTTTTGTAGGGGCGTTTCATTCGGGTGTCCTCAGTAGACATCCGTCCTCTCGTTTGCAGCGGAGTACGAATTTCACGTATCTCGCAACTGCTTCCCACATGTCTGTACTGGAGATCATTACCCGAATTATGTTGTTCGGAGTTATGTCTCCGTAACTTTCTTCCAACATTCTGCGCGAAATCAAGAAGTGTTCGCAAGTGAAGAATGTATGGTGCACGTTACCTTCGACGTTTCCACAGTAGTGACATAACGGTCCGTCCACCCTTCCCATTTTGAAGATATTCTCGGAAGTAACCATGACTGGTAAGGAATTGCGTCAGGTAGAAATCGGTCCATGCGGTCTGTTCAACCATGTTTGAAGGTCGGCTACCAGGGTGTGCGTCCATCGACCTTTTGCACTCGCGTTCCAGTTTTGTTGCCACTGCTGGATTAGTTGCTCACGCGCCCTTGTCGCGGCAGCTGCTCGGCCAATCTCGGCACTGAGATTGTAAATCTCTTTTCGCTCGTAAGCAAGTAGCTCAATCGGCGTGGCGCCAGAAATAATTAGAACCGCGTCCGCCAACACTGTACGGTATGCAGAAGCCATGCGTAGTGCACATTTGAATCCGGTATTTTTTGACTTTCAATGCGTCGGCCCATATTTCTGCCCCGTACAGGAGCACCGACTGGACTGCTGTCATCAGAAGTTTCCTGCGGCATGGCTTCGGGTCGCCCACGTTCGCCATCAGCCGGCTTAGAGCCACCGTGCTCTGCGCAGCTTTTTCACATACTCCATGGATGTGTTCCGAGAATGTGAGTTTGCTGTCAAGCTTCACCCCAGGGTATTTTGTAGAGCTAGAAGTTATCACGAGTTGAGGTCCGACCATCATGTTTATAATTGTTGGGATCCGTTTCCTGGTGAGGAGCACGATCTCTGTTTTGGCTGTAGCCAATTGCAGACCGTGATCGCTCATCCATCCACTGACGTTGCGCATGACCTGGTTTAGCTTGAGCTGTTCTAGCTGGACGGGTCTTGCTGTGCATTTCCGTGCGCAACAGACTGTCATACGTGGCCTTCCAGAGGTCCGGGCCAAGTACAGAACGCTGTGCCGCTCCGCCGGTTATACGTCTCTGACCTTGTGTTGTGTCGTACAAAAGCCAACGGTCTCTGAGGTAGTCCCGGATCATATCTAGCAAGTATGTTGGAGCCTTGAATGACCGTTCCAAGGCCTCCAGCATGTTGTCCCATCTTGCCGAGTTGAAGGCGTTCTTGACGTCCAGTGTGACTAGCAGCACTATTGGCCGCGCCTGGTGGCAGGCTTCTTCGGCCTTATGTACCGCCTCGACTACTTCGCCAATTGCTCCTATAGTTGTCCCTTCCTGAACCCATGTTGTCGGGGTGAAAGGCCTCCCTCAATTTCTATGGCTGACGTCAAGCGTATTTTGAGCAGACTCTCCATCATCTTGCCTGCTGTGTCTAGCCTGCAGTGGCCGGAAAGATGAAGGTGAGTTTGGGCCCCGTTTGCCCATGGGAATAAGCACCAGCCTCGGCTTCTTCCATTGGATTGGGAAGACCCGGGCCCTAAGGCAGCTGTTGTACATGTTAAGCAGGAGATCAGGGATCGTTTTTGCTGCTAACCTTTGGATTGGGAAGACCCGGGCCCTAAGGCAGCTGTTGTACATGTTAAGCAGGAGATCAGGGCTCGTTTTTGCTGCTAACCTGAATTGCCTCCGCTGGTATGCCATCAGGGCCAGGAACCTTGCCGGCTTTCATGCTTCGCAGGGCTAACTTCAGCTCCTCTGTGGTGCCTCGGCTTGCTCCTCGATGAACACTGTATCTGCTCTTAATGGGTGTGTGGGAAATAGTGCATCCACTATATTCTTAACTCGGGCCTCATCCATCGCTTGCGATGATGTATGGAACTTTTTCATCACTATTTTGTATCCCTGGCCCCAGGGATCACGATCCACTTCGTCACATAGCGCTTTCCAGCAGTTCCCTTTTTACTCATCTGTATCTCGGCCCCAAGTGCGCTTTTGTAGGCTGCTGCTCTGGTCAGCGCCTCAGGTCTGCCACGAGCGCGCGTTGCGAGTCTCCGCATTCTATGGCAGGCTCTTCGCAGCTCTGCAATTCGGTCATTCCACCAGTAAACCTGCTTTTCACCTGACCATGCTCTCCTTTGCGGAATTGAGGCTTTGCATGCCCGGTAAATGCAGCGCATGGTTTTTTCGACCAGCTTAGTACAAGACTCCCTGTTGTGGATCTCTCCCGTTGTGGGTGAAATACCTTGGGAATCTGCTAGGAGTGATGTATCGAACTTGCGAACATCGACCCTAGACGGGTTCCATCCTGGTTTCCTGCGAGGGATACTACGTGTTTGCCCTCGCATTGTGTCAGTGACTTGGAAGATGATCTAGTAGTGGTCGCTACCACTCAGGTCTTTCATCACTCCATCCGTCAGCCCTTCGAAGAGGGCTTTCTGAGACCAGGGTTATGTCAGGGATAGTGTATCCAAAACCCGGCCTTCGATATGTAGGTCGTTCCGGTGTTGGGGATGGCCAGGCCAATGCGGGCTGCCATTTCAAGAACCAGTCTTCCCCTAGTATTTGTTTGGGGCATACCCCATTCCACGCCTCTTGCGTTGAAATCTCCAGCTCTCCAGCAACAATTATGTGGCCGGTCATATCGCGCAATTCCTCTTCAAGGCCTTCGAGCTTTTCCCTGAAGACAAGGACTGTGTCGTTTGGAGACAGGTAGCAGCTCACCATTGATTTGCGCCATTTTCACCCAGACGTAGCAGCGTCCGACCCCGCTGCACTCTGCGCGGTGGTTGGGGTTAGCGATCCATATCGCGGCCGAGGCTGATTGGTCAACATGCCAGGTATCCTTTGTTCTATAGGGTTCACTGATGATGACAGCGTCTGCTCTTTGTTCAAGAACCAATTGGTCCAGCAGGTCATCAGCAACCCTATTCATGTTCAAATTGCCTTGTATAAATTTAATCATATTCTCCCAAGCTTTGTCTTAGCCTCAGCAAGGGCATCCCTGAAGGCCTTGCACGCTCCCGACCCGGGCAGGTGATTAGCATTTTTCTGTCCGTCTCCTGCCGAGCACAGGTAGCAGCTTGGGCTTTCTATACATGCAGAGGCTATGTGGCCCTGCTGACCACATTTCCAGCATGAACTGCTTCTGTCTGGGCCTTTGCATGCCGCCTTTTTGTGGCCATATCCCAGACAACGGAAACACCTTTGGCGTCTCCAAGCTGGCCAATGGACGTGCACACATTTTCCTTAAATGCTGAGTGGTCGCCACAGTGCTCCATTTCGATAAGCACGCCGCCTTCGCGGGTTTTCCGAACAGATCGAATTACGGTCTCCGTATTCTCAGGTTGGAGCTTACCACGTATCGTTCCTGCACCTCTGCATAGGTTTTGCCTTCAGCTGGCTTAATGATTAGTTTGGCGACTCTTCTTTTTTTTCTCACCCTCTTCTTTTTTTTGCGGCTGGTCGCCTCGCCCTTATTGACCAAGGGTTCACCTGGCGCTGCCCTGGCTTGGGCTTTCTGCTTTTCCCAACCGTTTTCCAATGATTATCTGGTACGGTTTTCTGTGCATTATTATCGTTATTACCATTATTATTATTACCATTATTAATAATAATATTATTACTACTATTATTGTTATCAGATCAAGCAAATAGGGTGATATCTAAATGCCAACATGGATTCTTTCCGGGCAGATCAACCTGTACAAATTTAACCATATTAACAAATCACGTAATTAATGCATTTGAAAGTCGCGCGCAATTGGACGTTATCTATACGGACTTCTCCAAAGCGTTTGATAAAGTAAACCACTTCACTCTTGAAGAAGCTGGAGTCCTATGGTGTTAGTGGTAAATTACTTGATTTCTTCGCAAGTTTCCTAACCCAAAGGAAACTCTTTGTTAAAATTAGATGTGCAACATCAAGAGTTACTGTCGACGTGTTGTCAGGTATACCGCAGGGTACCCACTGTGGACCACTCCTGTTTTTATTATTCATTAACGACCTGCCTGATTGCTTTCAGTTTTCCAACTGCTTATTCTTCGCTGATGACGTGAAGTTGTTCTCTGTTGTGCGCGACTACTCAGATAGTTGTATAGTACAACATGATCTCGACGCGCTGGTACAATGGTGCAGATTAAATCGGCTACAACTGAATATAAATAAGTGTTACGTTCTTACATTTTCTAGGAAGGCTGATAATAACACTGTATACGACTACGAGTTAAATAGCTGCGCATTATCCAGATGCAATGAAATGAAAGTTTTGGGTGTTATCCTTGATCCGAAACTTACTTTCTCGTAACATATAGACTATATTGTATCCAAGGCTTTTGCAATGCTAGGGTTTATAAGAAGAAATACAAAGAGTTTAAGGATCCATTTACTTTGAAATCTCTCTATATTTCACTAGTCCGGAGTCGCCTTGAATATTGTTCTCTAATATGGAGTTCCTATTACGACATACATTAAAATAGAATAGAACGCGTTCAAAAGGTATTCACAAATATCGCTTTGTGTAAGTTATCGTGGCATAGTTTCCTCCCCTCTTATATTGAGAGGCGGAAGTTACTTGGATTGCAATCCTTGCATGACAGGAGAACGTATTTCTCTATAATTTTTATATACAATATAATTAATGGGCGTATTAATTGTACGTATCTTGCAAATTTGCTCAAACTGTATATTCCACCGCGAAACCTGAGGAATAATCGGCTGTTTGAATGTGCAACGCACTCTACGAATTATGGTGATAATGAACCAATTTCTAGATGTGTTAGTCTTTGTAATACATACTCAAGTTTAATTGATTTTGATCTGAATATTAATAAGTTTAAATTAAATTTGTTTATGCAATTTAATTAATTATTTTAATAGTTCTAATTAGTCTGTAAGAATTGAATTCTGTAGACTGTAAATAAATAAATAAAAATAAATAAATTATTATTATAGTTAGTATTCTTTTTCTTTTCCGGCTCGCCTGCAGGGGAGTCGGATCGAGTTCGACCTCTCTTTTGCGAGCCAGGGCCAGCTTTCCGCAGCTCGGAAAGGGTAGACCCCTTCCGGCGCAGCTCTCCTCGATTAGAACCATACGCGTTTTTATGTCCATGGACACATTTTTTCTGCTTGGAGACATCTTTTTTCTGTGTTATGCATTTCCTCTATAAAAAATAAATTTCTTTGAAAGTATCATATGGGCAAATCTAAAAAACAGGTAACCTTGGTGTTATTTAGCTTTATTTTCACAGTTGGAAACTATATCAAGCTGGTTGCTTTTGGATATAATTTACTGACGTATACTTGAAGCCTAAAAAAAAATTTGGATCAACTTGCTGCATAACTTTTGAATTATAGGTGTTTAAATTCAAAAAAATAATGAAAACAAGTGAATTTTTTATGTAATTTTTAAGAGGGGCAAAATTAATTATATCATAACTTTTGAAGCACACCATATTCTGACTTGAAATTTAATGGGCATTTAGCACTTATGTGTATACTTCATATGTAGTAGGTAAGAAAAGTGTGCATTACAAAATAACGAAATGGCAAGTAAGTCAAAGTCTGTAACTCCGCGTTTCACAATTTTCAAAATTTTCGGTTTATCGCGTATAGTTTTTGAAGCATTTTATTTTAAGAACTTCTTAAGTATGTGTTGTATTCTACAAACACTTACGAATAATTTGATACCTTAGCAAGAGGTGTGCTTTCAGAATAAACTAACTTTTAAAGATAAAATATTCTGCGATCTTGAGCGTAATTTTTATTCCAAAAATATCTTAATTGAAGGAACATTTGGAAAATACGTCGAAACGATCTAAATATTTTTATAACTACTAGTCCTTATAACGTTGCATATACCTGTAAAAGGCTTCAAAAAAATGTTCTCTAGAAGTGTGTAAAAACCCCGATTTAGTACTTTTAATTATGCATCTTCTTGTAGTCAGAATATTTCGAGCGGGGTATCAAATCAAATTTTTTTCGACAAAGGTTCTGATAGTTACTCTTACTTAATTGGAGCCTTTTAAATTCAATGACGTCCCCAGTTTTGCCCGATTGTCTCCACTTTTGGAGATAGTGGTACTTGAAACTTTGCTTAAATTTTAACTATTTTATAAAAAAAGTCCCTGAGTTTTAAAGATATTTTACTAAAATTTTGCACATGACCATTTTTTAATATTACCTTAACTATTCCATAAAATCATCGAAATCGGTTCACTAAAACATCTAGCTCCCATACAACTGATTGATCAGAGACGTTGTTTTGCGTTATAACTCCTCCAATTAAACAGGTTAAAATTTAGTATAGGTTCAATTTAACATATAGCACGCATACAATTTATTATTCAGATATGAAGTTAGAGTTATAGCGCAAAAACGCATATCTGATTAATCAGTTGTATTGGAGCTATACGTTAAAGTGCACCCATTTCGATAATTTTAAGGAATAATTAAGGTAATATTAAAAAACTGATATGTGCAAAATTTTAGTAAAATAACTTTAAAACTGAGGCAGTTATTTATAAAATAGTTAAAATTTGATCAAATTTTCAAATACCGTTATCTCGAAAACCGGAGCCAATCTGGTAAAACGGGGGATGCTATTGAATTTAGAACGTCCCAATTAAGTGAGTTCAACTTTCAAAATCTCTGCTCAAAATTTACAACTTCAACAACGTAATTTGAACCCAGCTTATTCTTTTGTTTTCTATTTCATATTTATTCCTCGTCTTACTTTTGAAGCACTTGATTAAAATGAATTACACTTATATTAATCGATTTATTAAGAGAATACAAATTAAAAGATTTTTTTTTTGAGGTGTACCTATTTTTTAGATTTGCCAATAGGTTGTAAATTGCGCAAAAATTGTAGTCAATTGCATAGCAATATGCATACATACATATACATATGCATGTGCACATATCGCACCAACAAACTTACATACATAGGCGACAACGGCAGATGCTATGACTGCATAACTGATGATCATATTGGTGGGCTGCTCATAGTTGCTGTAAATGCTTTAAATTGATTGTCAAAGATGATGCTAAGTACTGCAGTGTAGCTACTTACAGCAATAACTTCAGTCGCAGTCAATGTTTAAATTAATATAAATCAAAAGTTAATTTTTTATTAGTGGGATAGTCGCTTTATTTCTCTCATCTCATCATTTCACAATCTTAATAGAAAAAACTCTTCCTGTGAATAGCCAAAACGAATGGAGATAGATATAGACAAATATATACATAAATGTTCAGAATGAATAGAGAAATCGATTAAGCCATGTCTGTCTGTCTGTCCGTCTGTCCGTCCGTCCGTGTAAACGATAACTCAAGCAAAAATTGAGATATCTCAACGAAATTTGGTATGTAGGTTTCTGTTAATCCAAGGTAGGTTGGTATTGAAAATGGGCGAAATCGGACTGTAACCACGCCCACTTCCCATATAACGGTAATTTTCGGAAATACGAAAACTGCGATATTTTAGTAACTACTGATGATTATTCACTCAAAATTGATATTTACAACAATTTTTTAAACTTTTTGGTTATGTGTGTATATCTTGGCAACCGCTGCACCGATTTCATCCAAATTGTTGGCCTTGGTACAGCATACCAAATGGCCGAAAATTTTTAAAATCGGACAATAACCACGCCCACAGTCCACAGGGTAATTTAGAGAAATACAAAATCTTCGATAAGTCAGTAAATATTAAAGCTAATTTATTCAAAATTGACGTTTCCAACAATTCTTTACCAAGAAATACGTCTATGGAAAAATTTTGAAAATGGGCGTGGCACCGCCCACTTATGATCACATATATGTATATCGGTAACCGTTCTACCAATTTGTACCAAACTCGGTATGGTTATTGTGCTTGCCACATAAAAGCAAAGCGTTGAAAATTATTGAAATCGGACTAAAATTACGGCCGCTTTTCATATAACGGTAAATTTCAGAAATGCTTGAAACTTCAATATTTCGAAATTTAAGGACGTTAATTTACTCAAAATTGATACACCCCGGCTTACCATGTAGCGGTAGCTTTCGGAAAGGTGAAAAACATATATGTATTTAATACTTGCGCCGGGTATTTAATGTTTGGCTCCGCCGGAACTTAGACTTTCTTACTTGTTTTTTTTCGCTTTTTTGCTTCATTTCGTAGAATGCAAAGTAGAATGCTGCATCGTATTCAGCTGAAATAAAATTATAGTTTAAAAAGCTAAAACCTCCCTATTATAATTGCCATTCGTACTGTCATCAGGTATGTAACTTAAGAATAGAAATCGCTGCATCTTTTAGGCGCATCAATATTACATAGTTATATCCCGAGCTAATTAAAAGGAAGGTAAAATAGAATGAATATCCAAAAATGCTTTTTATACCGTTACTTTCCGTGGAAATTTGTCTCGCATAAAAACCATGCTTTGCTTTGTTCAATTTGCAGCGAAGTTGAAGTCAGTCAATGAAGTGACCCAGCAAAAAATCCGTAATCGCTTTTAGTGGTAACGTGTTCTAGAAGGCGTTATAATGCCTTCGAATTTTTTCGCTTCTTTTAGGCATTGTCGTTAATGCAAAGTAGAATGTCCTACAATATTTTATTTATTTCGCTTCTTTGTTTCATTTTGGGGAATGCAAGGTAGAACGTCCTACAATATTTCTTTCTTAATTCGCTTCTTTGCTTCATTTCAGGGAATGCAAAGTAGAATGTCTTACAATATGTTATTTGTTTCGCTTCTTTGCTTCATTTCAGGGCATGCTACAATATTTTTGTTTATTTCGCATCTTTGCTTCATTTCGGGGAATGCAAAGTAGATGCTGCATCGTAGTCAGCTGAAAAATAGAATGCATATCCAAAAAATCTTTTTCTACCGTTAGTTTCTGTGGAAATTTGTCTCGCATAAAAACCATGTTTTGCTTTGTTCAATTTGCAGCCAAGTTGAAGTCAGTCAATGAAGTGAAGTACAAGAGTGAGGAAGTACAATTTTAAGCTTAATTAAATATGCATGTATGTACATACCGATTTTTAGTAAAATCTAAATACCCAAATACATACATATGTTTGTATAAAAACTTATTTATACAAATTTTTATTAATTTTAGTCTTTTAAGACATTTTCTGATTTCAATTTAATATAAATAAGTATGTACTTATCTATGCATTCTACATTAGTTTCTCTGTAAGGCATTCTTTGTTCGCTTCTCTGGATTTTGTATATCCATGCGTTCTTCCTTCGTTTGAAGGTAATGCTGCGGGTAAGGGCTTACCGCCAATGACATGCCCATGTTAAAATAATGCCTTCCTGAAGCGACAGGGTAAACGATTCCCATCGCCTAACTCGTTTCCACTTTCGCTTCTGTGGTAATCGTGTTTTTTGCTGGGCTAGTACGTACATAGATGACGAAAAGGATAAGGCAAAGGTAAAAATAAAAACAAAAACAATGATGCGTAAAGTTAAAGGCAGAAGTGATGATCAAAGTAAATTTAAACACTTTATACGGTTGACAAACTGGCTCGCTTATTTGCAGAAACAGCCAGTATTTGCTTTAACTCATGCATTTTGCTCTTAAAAATGCGCATCAGCAGCATGGTTGCCACTCGCAAACATTTTTTTCTACCAAAATCTCTTAAGAAAAGTTATCAAATCTTCACTACCAAAATCTTCACTTCTTCAGTGAGGAAAAAATATACTGAATAACACTGCTATATTTCATAAAAATGTATATACTTACAGCCCGGTTTTGTGCACTTAATAAATTCAATATTTTTATGATTTGTCAATTTTTGATTATTTATCAAGAACTCCCAGTTCTAGCACAGAAGTTTAAATCTATTTTCTTACGATTCATGGACCTTACCAAAAATTGCCGATGCCAGTATTAAAATGTGAGAGGGTAGAATTCAAAATTTATCGCAAAAATTCGAAAGTTGTTTTAAAAGTGCAGCACTTGGTGCTGCCACTGTAATTCAAATATTTCCAGTATTCGAATATGAGATGACTCTAATTTAATCGAAGTAATTTTGTAAAAGTGTCAGTAGTGCTACCACTGAAACTCGAAGGGTTTTTATAATTACGCACATTCAAAATATAATTCATTTCTTTCTAGTAATGCAAATAGATGTTTAGTTGCAAGAGTTACCAAAATGAAATAAAAGTTACCAAGTTACCAAACCGTTTAGAAGTTACCAATTTTGGTAGAAAGTTACCAATTGTGGCAACCATGATGAGCAGCCGAACGAATTAATTCGGATCTGGGGAATTTTCGATAACAACACTGGTAAAAACGGCCAGCTGCTGTCTTTTGTACAAGTAAGCAAACAAAGCAGGCGAGTTTGGCGTCCGCGGTAGCCGAGTGGTGAGACTCGGGTTCTACAAGCCTGTAGCTGTCAGATTGAAGCTGCCCAATTTTTTGTTTTTATTATACATTTTATATTTTTTAATTTTATTTAATTTATATATTTAATTTTACTTTATTTTATTTTCATTTCCTTTATTTTATATCACTTTTTTTACTATTAGCCAATTTGATTTTTAGAGTTGAATTTTATTGAAAAGGCAACAACTAACTGAAAGCAACCTTGAAAAAATATAGAACTTATGAACACAGAATGAAAACGAAATAAATGAAAATTCGACTGGCCGTGGGACTTGAACCCATCGACCTTGCGGCTCGTTTATACGCATTACTGCCGTCTGTAAGGGTAAAATTATTATGAGCATATGTGTGCCAGAATATATGCCGTCTGTCACAGCTTGAAAGAAGAAGAAAGATTATAAAGAAAAGGATATAGACAGAGACTCAATCTCGGAACTTTTCGGGATTTAGAGATTTTCGGGATTCTCGGAACTTATCAATATAATAATCGATATCTTTATAGATTTTGTTATCGATATTTTGATCGATTTTGTCATCGATATTTTTGTCGATTTTGTTATCGATATTTTTATAGATTTTGTTATCGATATTTTTTATCGATCTTTTTACTGATATTTTTATCGATCGATATTTTTATCGGTTTTGTTGTCGATATTTTTTTATTGATTTTGTTACCTCCAATTAAATACAACAGTAAAATGTTGACTAAGTATGAAATAGGTACATTGGTAGATGACGCTTGTATTTTTAATGCAGGTATAATATTAGAAGTTTTATAAACAGAAAACCCACCGCAAATCCCGAAAATTGTCAGACTTTGTAACTTGCGTGGCATACTGTGCCAGGTTTATGTTAAAAAGTTAATTGATTCAACCATGTTGAAAAAATTTGTTGACAACAATTACCATCCATCAAAGAATTTTTTAATGATTTACTTTTCGTAAACATTTTAAACTTTGTATTTCTACTCTACTCAAACCCTAAGTATAAAATTAATACCAGTGTCAACCCTTTTGAAAAATATCTGAGCTGGTAAGTTTTATTTTCATTCTGCTAAATATTTTTCAAACACCTTTCGTATGGTACTCATCTCGTAATATTTAATCTTTACATTTAAAATTGGTGATAATGCAAACGAAAAATGTTTCTAAGCAGAAGATTTCTTAGACACCTTTCGTAGATACCAAAAGTGAAATATCTAATAAATGTTATCAATTTAATTGAATTAAAATTTTCAAACAGGTGGCAAACCTCTTTAAAAATATTTTCCCAACTAAGTTTTCTTAAAGCATTTATTTTGACACCCTTATTGCGACATTTTACTTACCTTGTCATGTTAATTGGATTAAATTTTTATACAGATGGCAACACTCCTAAACAAATTTTTAATTAAGCTTTCTTAACTCGCTTTAGTTTGATACCCATATAGTAACAATATGTTATTTATTTTTTATTTATCAATTTAATTGGATTAAAATTTTTAAACATCTGGTAACCGTCTTCAAATATATTTTTAATGAAGCTTCTTTAAACCTCATATCTAAATTGTAACCAAATTGTAATACATATTTCATAAATCATCCGTAGTTAATAGCGAAAGGATCAGAAAAATAATTGTTCCATTAGTTATTGTTTTTGTTATATGTGAAACTTTTATTTGTTGTTGTCTTTTCTTATATTTAGGCCTTCTCTTTGTGGTTTTTTGTTACATGTGGAGGTTGTATTTGCTTTGGTTTTTTCTTATATGGGGTATTATAGGGTAAAAAATAATGTTCACATTTTTTACCATAACTCTGGACCTATTTATCGGATAGCAAACAAACATAACTAAAAAGAGCTTTTTGGAAAACACAATCGTTCACATTGAACATTTGGAGTTAACTTTGACGGTTGGTTGATTACCAATAAAAATTCTAAAAAAAAATTTAAAATTAAGTTTTTGTGCTTCAATTTGTTTTGTGCGAATGTCTGCTTCATGATATTAACGCATAAGAATTACTTAGAGACTTCAAAATGTTTAGTTCGTATGCACTATTTATCTCTGCGTACGATGAGACCTCATGGAAAATTACTAATTACCGCTTTGGACTCTTTTTTGGCGGACAGACATGCATACAATTTTGATATTTTTTGATGCTTTTTAATTTTTAATATTTTTCAGAATATAATTTTTTTGAACGTTGGCGTGTCAAATGAAAGCTTTTCTGTCTTTCTGATTGGCCGGAGCAGAAAGCTTTCTGATACAACTCTGCGCTGAACTGGTTTTCAAACGAGTTAAATGATTTAACTGGTTCAATTTTCCAACAACAATTGCATGCGATTTAACTTGTTTATGAACATGTTTTGTTCATTTAACTGGTTCAAGCCCATTTAACATGTTTAGCTCGTCAATTTGAACGTAGTATTAGGCACGCTCCAAACAGGTTTTAACATACTGTGAACATTTTATCAAAATCGGTCTAGTGGTTTTTGAGTAAATGTGTTATACCACTTTTGCAACATTACTTTATATATAAGATTTATCTAAATTTGGCTTTTAAAACAGGTGGCAACCCTCTTTGAAACATTGTAAACCTACAACCTTCTTATTCATCTTCCATTTGACACCCATTGTGAGACATGTTTCCATTTCCTAATTCCCCAAATTAAATTTCAATGTCACTTTTCAATGTAACTAGGCAACCCTCCTTCAGGCAGTTTCGAAAACCCCTGTGAAAACAGTTTCGGTTTATACCCATGACGAAATAATTAATTCAACTTATAAAATAATTTAAAGCTAGATTTTTAACAGGTGGAAACCCTTTTAATTTGGCATCTCACTTTTGAAAATTGAACGAACGGTGCAGATCTGATGGCATTCAAATTATATATTTATATAGACTGGCAACGGAAAAAATATATCTCCTTCATAATAGTTATCGGGCAACGTAAAAAAAAACGTTGGGCAGTAACTGTTATCAGGCAACGTAAAAAATAAACGTTGGGAAATAACTTTTATTGGCAACGTAAAAAAATAAACGTTGGGTAGTAACCAGTGTTGCCGCGAATCATTTTTAGTGGTAGCCAAATTCCTTTAAAAAAAGGGCTAAAAAAGAGCTAAAAAAGCCATTGTGGCTAAAAATGGTAGCTAAAATTTTTTACTTACATATACATATGTAAGTATACACGCAAACATTTTCAATATGTAATGGTATAGAAAAACAATGAACTAAGCTAAGCTGAAAGCTAATATTTTATTCAACCAAAAACCTTTTTGTATAAAAGGGGAAATATACGACTCCAGCTTGCTGGCGCCATCAAGTGATAGTACAGAGCGTGTCAGACGTGGCAATATATTTCGATGCAATAAATTTCGGAAAGGCTGTCAAATTGAGAAATCAGTTGCATGGGCAGTCACACCTTACATGGAAAGTGTCTTTCGAAAGAGGTTTTTATTTCCGAAAGGAGAATTGCAGGAAAAATTTCTGAAATCGCTTTTTGGCTGTTCACACAGCGAATGAGTTTCTGGCAATCTTTCTCGATACTAAAATGCAACCACGGGCGGTGGGGTTGTCGTTTGTTTGCTATTTCTCTTGTAAAAGCGAGAACGAAAACAAAATATAGGTTATAATTAACATATTTGCCGTGTGAACAATAATTTAACGATTAAGGGCCGGTTACTCAATGTCTGGTTAACACTAACTACAGGTTAAATCGTTATCGACTTTACCGACTCCCTGTTGTATGCATGGAGTCGAAGATGTCGATAATGATGTTTAACCGCAGATTAGAGTTAACCAGACATTGAGTAACCGGCCCTAAGTATATTAACCCTTAGCCACCTAACGCCGGTCACAGTGACTGTACCGTTTTTTATTTTTTAAATATTCCCGTTATTATGCAAGCTGCGCAGTTGTCCGTCTATGTACTTTTTCTTTTCTCTCGTCAGTTCGTTTTGTGCAATCAGGCAGTCAACACGTGTACCATTTCAAAAACTAGAGGTAAAACATTTTTGCTTGCGGTCATTGTGACCGCCGTGTACTGAAAATGGATCAAGTACCCAGTACATCGCTGGCCGACAACGTAGAAAAATTTGAAAAACGTAAAACCTGTTCACTATGTGATCCCAAAAAGAAACGCAAAACATTCCACATGTGTTTTGAATGCAAAAATCCAATTTGTATTGAATGTTCCCAAAAAATGTGTATACCATGCCGCCAAAAATTGTGATTGTTGGCAGGTTGCAATTTTATTTTAATTGCGATTTAATCGCGCCAAAAACAATTTATTATTGAAGTCCATGTTTTTAAGTTATAAAAAAAAGAAAACAAATTTTAAGTTCGAATATTTTTTCCTAATTAGATCTCATTTTATAAAAGTATCTACGTTTTCTTACAAAATTCGTATAACAATGAATAAAAAATGTTATTGAAGTATGAAACTTCTTTTAAGTTAATTTTTTGTTAATATTAATTAAATAAAAGGTACAAAAGAGTTATGTGCGGTTTTTTCGTGTTTTATTATTATATTTATACTTTAAACACTAAAATTAAGTAAGGGATCACCTTGACCGACGTTAGGTGGTAGAGTGTCTAAAAAAGACGTTAGGTGGCTAAGGGTTAAGCAAAATAATATATTTAAAGCATTTTTGATATTTAATTCAACAATATTTTTTATCATTTTACACAAATTCACGATCAGTGCCACACGGCAACACTCGATTAGGTTTGACAGCACTTGCAGAAGAAATAAAAATTGCTAGTGCAGGACGAGCAAGTTGAAATATATTTCCGAAATCGATTTTCGCTCTTGCAGTTGCAGTCACACCTTGCAACTTTTATTTCTGAAACTGATTTCCGAAAAGTGACAGAAAGATCTTTCTGGCTGTTCACACATCGCTTGCTGTGTTTACCATTTTGTTAAACATTGTTTTTTTTTGTAATTCAAAACTGCATTTGGTATTTTTGCTGGATAGTTTTTGGAGTTAATCCTTTGCTTACCAATATTATTTCCGGGTCGATATAGCGACGAGTTAGTAAACGGGGTTGTTTATTAATAGTTAAAATGTTCTTATTTATTTATGAGCTTTTAATACAAGTTAAGCGCGTCAATTCTCGTTGGCTGGTAAAAAGCAAGTGAACGAATGTGTTTTCAAAAAGGATTAAGTAACTTAAACATACTACGCTAAATTACAAGGTTACATGACATTTGAGAAAAGGAATATTGCAGGGTGCCACATGCATTATCGTGAACTCAATCTTCCACAAACACGGCTTTGACTCATATAGTGCAAGAAATTTGCGCCACAATACTGTTTACTTAGAAAATTGAGCTAATTTCACCACTCACGACACCAGCATGCTGGTACAATCGAAAAATTTTCAAATAGTTTCTGAAGTCGCACCAGCAGCTGGTACAATCACACCACAAGAACATACACGGCCAACCGACTTAATGGGCCATTTAACAAATTAAGCATATTAAGGGCCGTAAACTTATCTATTTTAAACTATAGTTAAATCGTTAATAGATAAGTTAACAGCCCTAACACTTTTACAGTATGTATGTATAAAAACGTAAGGAACATACAATACAATACATATATCAGTCTTTCTTAGTTTAGAAATTCATCTCTTACATAAATGAAAAAAATTAAATCAAATTGAGCATATACAACTTTTTCATGCCAAGTATGAAAAATTCTCCAAAGGGCTAACAAAAGGGCTAGGGGCAATTTTAAATTTATGTGGCCAAAAAAAGTATGTGGTAGCTAAATCTAGCCACCAAAGAGCTAAAACGGCAACACTGGTAGTAACTGTTATCAGACGACGTAAAAAATAAACGTTGAGAAATAGCTCTTATTGGCAACGTAAAAAATAAACGTTGGGCAGTAACTGTTATGAGGCAACGTAAAAACTAAACGTTAAGAAATAACTCTTATCGGCAACGGACAAAAAATGTCTCATCTAATAACTGTTATGGAACAACGTTTTTGCGATAAAACTTATAACTGTTATGTCCCTGGTTATTTCACATCCAAGTATATAATCAAAAATAGCACAATAGATTTGGGTATGTACCACGCTACCAAAAATATAATAAAAATTTCGTCACGAAAATTTTTCGAGAAATTAATTTTTATAATTTTTCTTGGCATTGCCGTGCATTACTAGCGTTAACTTCGAAATAACATAAGTCGTTCTGATTTATTTAGGCTCTTTATGAATATTATTACTAATACTAATGGTTTTTAAGAAAAATTATATTCTAAATTAACTAACTTTTGGCTTTTCATGGAAATTGCTAAAAATTCGAACATGTAAGTACATGCCATCAATAAAAATAAATCTCGACGTGCTGCAACGAACCAGGGATGTATTTTAATTTAACATACCTAGATTACGGCTGCCATAATCCTGAACCCATCGACTAAGACACTTATCATCCAAATCAAAAACGAAGATACAAGTGAATATGTTGCCAATATATTACCTATAAGTAAAGTTGCTTTGGTTCTGATATTATAAGCAATGTAGTTTTGTGGCACAATCGGTAGAACTGAAAGATTGACGATGATGAAACGCTCAAGTTCTGAATTTTTAATTATAAACGAACAAATTTATCTTGAAGGTGACATTACTTGGAAAAAGCGGCGCCTTTAACGTGGTCTTGAGTGTTTTCCTAACAGTGTTGCCAGAGAAAATTTCGTTTGGAGCTAAAACGGTCGAAAAAAGAGCTAAATAACACTAACAGCCAGTTTCACCAGATTCATTTAAGTTAAATTTTCGAAATTTTGGTTTCACCAATCCATTTTAATTTATTTTTAATTTTGATTTAAGTGACCTATGCTCTTCTCTTAAATAAAAATTAAGTCTGAATAACCACACTCAGAGGTGTTACATGTTTAATCACCTGATCATTGTGTATCTGCTGCTTACTTGTATACCAGCCCTGTTATTACAACACAGCGCACAGTGTAAGATTTGACCCATCTAGCTGCTTTTAATCCTGTAATTCGAAAACTATTGAAGATAGATTAATGAAATTTTGTACAAGGTACGTTATAAGATAGGCGAAGCTTTTTACAAAAAATTGGTAATTTATAGTTACTGTCACGCCACTTCTGTTTTACAACCATTTTTTGCTAACTTAAATAAATAGCTTATTGAAACTGAAAATAATTTAAATGAGAATTAAATAAAAAATTAAATTAAAGTTAATTTTCACTTAAAAATTTTGGTGAAACTGGCTGTAATAGTAGCTAAAATGAGGAGCTACATATTTTTGTTGAGGTTGAGCATTTATTGACGTAAGGTTGTTTTCACATTTTCGGCAATTTTAATAAAAACAACGAATTTTATAAATTTAAGTGCTGAAAAAATCCTAAAACCAAAATAAGGTGCATATATTTCGAATTCGTTGCTAAGGCACTTATAACAGTGAACTAAGATACTTTACAAACTGTTAAAGTCTGTAACTTCAGATATTTGAATTGAATAATTTTTTCGCAAAATTTTTCTGGAAAGTTTAACTTCCAGCTCTCCTCAAAGGTAAAATTAGTAAGGTAAAACAAAATCCGCGCTATCAGATTTTCTTCTAATTATTTAATTTTTGAATTCTTTAACCTAGATCCAATAGTTTATGGTGGATACACCGCATCTCGAAATTTTCCATTTTATCAACGCTTAAGTTTTGGCTCATATATACCAAATACAACTAAAACTTTCTGGAGCTAAAAGAGTGCTAGATAAATTTGAAAATAGCTAAAGAAAGCGCTAGGAGCTAAAACTGAATTTTCGAAGCTATATAGAAGAAGAAAGAGCTAAATCTAGCTCCAAAAGCACCAAACTTACAACACTGTTTCCTAACCACCTTTAGCGAATTTCCGCATATTATACAACGCACTTCATGACCATTTTAGCCAATTTTTATATTCATAACCTGAAGATAACTTAGGTATGCTATCTTAAGTGAAGCCATTCTAATAGACTTACTCAACAAGGACTGAAAAAGTGCTTATACTTACTTAAGTATATGTTTATATTACTTAGCATTACCAATAAGGTTCAATAGGCATTTCAAGTCTAAATAAAACTATTTGTTATGAGCATTAAATAAATTCCTTAAAGAAGTACGATTTTTATAAATTAAGAAAAACTTTAAAAGAACTTCTTCAAACGGCGTCCTACAAAAGCCCTTCTGAAAGCTCTTTTTTGAGTAGCGAAAGCAGAAGCCCTTCAATTTGTGCCGCCTCATACAAAAAATGAAGGAGAAAGGAATAACTTTCAGAAAGGCCTTTTGGATAAGATTTTAGCTCCTGATATTATCTACTGGGTAGTATTTATGTATGACCCCTCAGTCGTGTACCTGATCAGGAACTTGCACTTTTTTCGGCATTTGCCTAAAAAAAAAGATTTTAACCAAATATACAAAACAGAAAGAAGATATCCAACATGTTAGAAAAAACGTTTTGTTATTAGTTTTCGACTACTAATGACAGTAGGCTTAACCATTTATCATAGCAAAAATCTGCTAAGAATTAGAGGAGTGTCTGCATTGACCTTCATTAAAATATGAGGACAATTTAAGTGTGGGCCAGGACTCCAGGACAATTTGTCTAAATCAGGACAAATATATATTAAAATATAACATAATTATTGGAACGGGGAAAAATTACATTTCGCAGGCCTGTTTAATCCAGTATATAACAGCTATTTTTTTTAAATATTTTCTTATAGAAATATAGTTCATTCTATAACAAACACCCTTCAAATTCACATTTAAAACTTTGCAAAAATATAAAAATTTAGAGAATTTTCGCCAAAATTTTACACTTTTGTTTAAGAATTTTGGAAAAAGTTTGGCGTATGCAGTTTTATAGCCCATGCAGTAGTATAATAAATCGCTAGTTTCATACGTCTACAAAATATCGTTGATTTTTGGTCTTTTTTATGGTGTCACTCATTTTCTTCCATACAAAGTATGTTCGACATTTTTTTATATGGAAGAAAATTAACAACACCGTCAACAAAAAAAATTGCCAAAAATCAACGGAAATATGTTTCGGTCTTATAATTATGTAAAGCAGTGTACTATTAACTTGTTTGACTTGTATTTAGAGCAACTTTGAATTGTTTATGTTTCTTATAACAATGTTAACTTAACCGTTATTTATGTGTTAAAATAAGTATAAAATTTTTTTTTGTGTTTGGAATATGGAGAATTTATCCTCCTGGAATGCTAAAACATTCTGGTCACCTTATCCAAAGTAGCACTTGTTGGAAAGAGTGATTCTGCGTAGGATTTCCATGCGGTTTTTGTTACCGATGATGTCGATGTAAGCCAGCAATCGCACGCTCTTGTAGTAAATTGTTCCTGAGCGGTTCAGTTCTGCAGCTCTTATTATCTTCTCCAACATCAGAAGTCACATGATATGTAGTCGCCGTGTCTGAAACCCCGTTTGGTGGCGAACGGATCGGAGAGGTCTTTTCCAATTCTGACGGAGCTGATGCAATTGCTCAACGTCATTTTACACAGCCGTACGAGTTTTGAGGGGATGCCAAATTCAGAGATAGCGGCGTATAAGCAACTCTTTTTAGTGCTGTCGAAAGCGGCTTTAAAGTCGACTGTTGAAGCCAAAAGCCTTAAATAGTTGGGAACCACTGGTAAGTGTTCTGCACCGCTGTTCGCTGCAAAGCTACACCGCTGCGGGAAAACTACCGGTGGGCTTCTTTCGAAGTTCAAGATTATTTAATGCGATGTTCGGTTAGAACTGCGGTTTTTTTTTTGATGACAGCAGCCAGACCGACAGCAGCATTGAGTCAGCGATCACTATTTAAGGTAATAATATCAACAATACATATGTATATTGTGAACATCCATTCCTTTGTCCTACTTTGCTTATGTACATCGTATTTGAGTAAGGCATATAACTTCGTATATGCGCTTGCTATAAACCATCTCACATATATATATACTTATTCTAATACAAGTCTTTATATTTCTTTTTATACCCGAGCGCACTTGTGCACAAGGGTATTATAACTTTGTTCACATAACGGTTGTTTGTAACAGGCAAAACGAACTCGAGTAAAAATTGAGATATCTTAACGAAACTTGGTACGTGAACTTCTTTTGGGCGTAGGATGGATGGTATTGAAAATGGGCGAAATCGGACCATAACCACGCCTACCTCCCATATAACGGTAATTTTCAGAAATACGAAAAATGCGATATTTTAGTAACTACTGAAGATTCTTCACTCAAAATTGATATTTACAATAATTTTTAGACGAAAAATAAGAATATTATAAATTTTTGAAAAATGGGCGCAGCCACGCCCACTTATGGTTACATGTGTATATCTTGGCAACCTCTCCACCGATTTCTTCCAGACTTGGCACAGTTGTTGGTCCTGGTACAGCATACCAAATGGCTGAAAATTTTTAAAATCGGACAATAACCACGCCCACATCCCATATAACGGTAATTTCGAGAAATACAAAATCTTCGATAAATCAGTAAATATTAAAGGTAATTTATTCACGATTGGTGGTTGCAACAATTATTTACCAAGAAATATGTTTATGATAAAATTTTGGAAAATGGGCGTGGCACCGCCCACTTGTGATCACATATATGTATCTCGCTAACCGTTCTAGCAATTTGTACCAAACTCGGTATGGTTATTGTGCTTGCCACATAAAAGCAAAACTTTAAAAATTATTAAAATCGAACTAAAATTACGGCCGCTTTTCATATAACGGTAAATTTCAAAAATGTTTGAAACTGCAATATTTCGAAATTTAAGAACTCTAATTTACTCAAAATTGATACACCCCCGCTTACCATCTAGCGGTAGGTTTCGGAAAGGTGAAAATCATATATTTAATACTTGCGCCGGGTATTTAATGTTCGGCTCCGCCCGAACTTAGACTTTCTTACTTGTTTTCCTTCTGTTACATTGTCGTGAGTTCGCACCGGCGTTCGCTGGTTTTGCTTCTCAGCAAAACATTTTGGTCCTCCTGAGCCGTCGAACTCCCACGATACATAACAGCGGAAGTACATACATCAATACCTAACTCTAACCCGAATTTCAGCAGAGAAGGAAGAAACAACCCAGCAAATCATTTTAAGAACAAAAGCCCGATCGAGGAGCAAAAGTCCGAGGAAACCACGAACAAGTGAACTCAGCTATATTAAACGAAATACATACAAACATACAGGGGCGTGTGAAAAAATTCATAAATTGTTGAGCTCTGCAAAAAAGAATAAAAAACGAAAGAGGTAGAAATAAAAGATAAAGCGAAAGTGTTTTTTCTTCTATAAATTTTCGGAAAAAATAATCAGTGCCATCTTAGTCAAGTTGTACAGGAAAAGCGCAAATATATAAGCAAAATACATAAAACAAAAAGTGCGAAAATACATAAACAAGCATATATTTACGTACGTACATATGCATAGTCAAGGCAGTGAAAGAAAATAAAAACCAAAAGTAAAATAATACATTTCTACATAAATATATTGTGCATATCAAAAGCATATACATATTATTTAAAGTATATACAAAAAAAAACAACTCTTGAAAGTGAATACATAAATCGAACTATAAATACATAAGTGGTTTTCTTTTCTTTCACCTGGTTCTGCAATTCTGTGTACAAATACATACATATGTGCATATGTGCATACAAAATTACTTGTGTATATACATTTTTATATACAGATATATGTGGTCATTGTGTACAAGAAAGTGACGTTCTTTTTGCATTTAAACGCATCTCGATAACTCAAAAGATTTAAATCGTTTCCAATCAATCAAACTATTTTGGTGGTGATCTCTTTAAAATAAGATTTTTTCGGAGAATCTTGGAGCATAAGTATATTCAAATATTAATTCCGGCCACATCTATCTGTATTATTTATCTTCGAATTTGGTGTATTCCTTATTTACTAAATATAAATACATAAGTTTATATACATACATATTTACATTTCCAATCTCTCGAACTGAGAGATCTTTTTTTTTGGTGTTTATAATCAGCATCGCGACATTTTTCGCTAGTTTGCTGTGCGTGCCTAAGTACATATAAACAACCGTATATTTATATATAAGTACATACAGCACATATTTACCCGTATTGGTGCATTTTCGGTTTTTTCCTATTGCACGCGCCTGTGTATTTACATTCATATACACCTACATACCTACAAGTGAATATACATATTAGCACAAGTGACCCATTAGGAAATTTTTGCATTGACCCTGTAGGAACTTTCTATATTTACATCATTAGTTTAATTGGTGGCGCTTATCATTTCTTTCGTGTTTTTCAATAATTTAGTGCTTTCGTTATTTGTACATAAATCGACTCTCGTTCTTTGACAAGCATGTCTACCTTAAGTTATTTCACTAGGTGCTCAGATCAGATTGTCGAATTCAATGCGGGATTCGATGAAGCGAATTTGAACGAGCATTCGAAAATTTCTTTAGAGATTTTGAAAACGGAGTTGATAGACATTTGGTCTAAAACTAAAGATGCATACGAAAAATGCTAACAAACTCTGAAAGATGAAGATGAGGTAGAAGCCGTAAAGGCCAAACAAAATTCAACTTTTAAAGATTATCTTTCGTGTTTGTCGCGCATTAGCGAAGGCCCAAGTACCCAAGCGCTCCAATAATTTGAACCTTTCGCCGTGTGACACAGAAATATTCCATGGTGACTATGTGTCGTGGCCATCCTTCCGTGATCTCTTCACCGCGATTTGCATTAATAATGCGGATCTGAGTAACATCGAAAAACTCTTCCACCTTCGACAGAAAACAAGCGACGAAGCACGAGACATCGTTAGCAAGCCCCCACTATCAAATGAGGGATTCGACATCGCATGGTCAAATTTGAAGGCAGCGTACGAAAATAAACGGGTTTTGGTCAACAAACAATTGAAGCTGTTTTTTCGCTTCCGGTCATTCGGACCGAAAGTGCACCCGCGTTAAAGGAGCTCCAGCGAGGCATAAACAGATGTCTATCAGCGTTAGCAACGTATAACGTCAACGTTGGGAATTGGGATCCGATCCTAATCTTCCTGTGTTCAAACCGATTCCCTGAAACAACACTTTTTCTGTGGGAACAAACACTATTAGATAAAGCTGCTATACCGGAATGGAGTCAGATGGACTTTGGAATCGATAGTGGATGTGAAATGGTCAGCTTCATCTTATTCAACCAACCAACATCAAAAAGCATTCTCACATCAACCCAACCCGGCGGGTCAAAAGAAGGTGTCTCTGGCGACAAATATTTCTCAGTCTTACTGCATAATGTGTCCGAAACAACAACATCTTTGCGCTTATGTACAAAATTCTTGTCACTTTCGATTAATGATAGGTTCACTGCAATTAAAAAACACAACTGCTGTCTAAACTGTCTTTAAAAAGGCCATTCGATAAAAGACTGTAAAAGTCAATTCTCGTGCACTAAGTGCAAAAGTAGACATCATACTCTACTTCACAGAGTGTCTTCTAACACTCAACCCCCAAAAGAAACTGCAAGTGGAACTACTTCACAGGCATTCCATACAAATATACAGTCGGCTTCTTCTAGCAATATGTTGTCCACAGCTGAGGAAAATTTGAAATCGTCAGGCTTATCCTCAGCTCTTCTTGGAACCGCCATGGTTCACACCTGTCACTTGGGCTCAACTTATATAGCTCGCGTTTTAATTGATTCAGCTTCAGAAGCCTCGTTTATTTCTGAACGACTTCGAAAACTTTTAAAACTACCGTGCTCCAAGACAAATGCGGTTATTTCGGGATTGAATCAAAAGGTTTCTAACAACGCATCGAAAATTTGTTCATTTGTTTTAGGCTCACCCCGTGATCCAAATCTTTTAATAGAAGCTACTGCGTTTGTATTACCACAAATCACTGGTAACTTACCCTCGACCTCAATAGATGAATCCATTCTAGAACAACTGCCCAAGTACCTTTAGCAGATTCGAAGTTTTTGCAAAGCGGTCCTATCGATGTTTTGATCGGAGGAGATTTGTACCCCAAGGTTATGTTAGACGGGGTAAAACATAGTATTCAATACAACCTTCTGTCTCAAGAGACGGTGTTCGGGTGGATTGTCACTGGTGCATCTTCCACTGCACACGTCTCTTGCTTTGCCACAAAAGTCTCAATGGGAGAGGACATTTCGTTAGATAGTCAACTACGCAAGTTCTGGGAGTTAGAGGAAGTCCAAAAAAATAACCTTCAATCAGACGAGGATATGTTTTGTGAAGAGCTGTACTTGAAAACAACTACTAGGAATTCGGAAGGAAGATACGTGGTTTCGCTACCGGCAAATTTTAGTCAACCCGTCTCATAGGCCCTATCAAAGGATTCTTTTTAGAAAGGATCCACATAGTGGTATACAAGATTTTCAGTTAAGGTCGGTAACGTTTGGAGTTAATTGTGCGCCATACTTGGCAATTAGGACTCTTCGGCAGTTAGCCCTGGATTCTCATGATTCACATCCACTAGCGGCTCAGATTTTACGAAATTCTATGTATGTAGATGACGTTTTAGCGGGATTTCACGATGTATCCATAGCTTTACAGGCACGAGATCAGCTGATAGAAACACTTGACAGTGCAGGATTTTCTTTGAGGAAATGGTCTTCAAATTCCAAAGAAATCCTCATGGATCTTCCTCATGAGCATTTATTAAAGAGATAATTTTTAACTTTAGATGAGTCAAGCACAACAAAAGCACTAGGGATTAGATGGAATGCTAGATTAGACCATTTTTTCTTTAGCGTTCAGACCCTCCTTTCAAAGGATAGCTACACTAAACGAGAAGTGTTGTCAACGATAGCGAAACTGTTTGACCCAGCTGGTTGGCTAGCTCCGGTGGTGGTCGTAACTAAAATAGTGATGCAACAAATTTGGTCAGATGGCACTCTCTGGGATCAGCCTATAAGTTCTCGAACACTTTTTAAATGGAAAGCCTTTGTAGAAAGTTATAGGTATATAGATGTCATAAAAATTCCGCGTTGGGTGAATTTCACCATTGAGTCACCATTCGAAGTCCATGCCTTTTCCGACGCGTCGCATACGCGGGGGTGATATATTTGCGGGTAGAAAACCACGGTACAGTGTCGTCACATATCTTATTAGCAAAAACTAAAGTTGCACCAATAAAAACTATTTCGTTTCCTCGTTTGGAGTTGTGTGGGGTGGTTCTAGTTGTCGATATGCTTAGGTCTCTTCTAAATGAACTTCCTTTCAAGGTGGAAAACATATTTTGCTGGACAGACTCAACCATCGTTCACTCGTGGCTCAAAAAGCGGCCCTGCTCCTGGACCACCTTTGTCGCAAATCGAGTATCAAAGATACAGGAATTAGTCGGATTTAGGCATTGGAATCACGTGGACTCGAAGGATAATCCAGCAGATCTCGGCAGCAGAGGAGCATACCCTCAGGACTTATGCGCAAGCGAGTTGTGGTGGTACGGCCCTTCCTGGTTAGGTAAAGATGCAGGGCAATGGCCATCAATGGATGACGAACTGGACGATATCACGATCGAAGCAAGGAAAATAAAGGCGCACGCTTCGCTTGTGTCAAACCACGAGGATCCCTTAGAAAGATTTTCATCTTTTCCGCGCGCACTGCGTGTTTTAGCTTACGTCATCCGGTTTTACAACAGGACTAACCGGCACACTCGAAGATTCCACTCGTATCCATCGCTAGCGGTTTCGGGAGAGGAACTCTCGAAAATTCGTAATCAGCTTATAATTCTGGCACAGATGAAGCATTTTTTGGAAGAACAGAGGTGTCTGACTGCAAAAACACCAATTTCACCGAAAAGCAAAATTTTGAATCCCTTCTTAGAGTGTCAGGGTATAATGAGTCAATGGTCTACTCGCAAATTCGCTTATTTAATCTTATAATGAAAAACATCCCATTCTTCTACCTTACAGTTGTTCGTTCTCAAGGTTGTTAGTTCACTTGATCCATAACATTTCTCTTCATGAAAGAAATCAATTGACGCTGCGGCTGCTTCGCCAACAGTATTGGATTCCAAAGGCAAAGAATCTCATAAAGACTGTCATTCATAACTGCAGAACTTGCGTCATTCATAAAAAGAGGAATCAATCCCAAATCATGGCTGCCCTTCCTGTAGAGCGAACGACCCTTTCCAGGACTTTTCAAAATACTGGAGTCATTTTGCCGGCTCATTTGATATTAAGAGTTTCACTGGTAGAGCATGTAAAATCACCAAAGGTTATGTCTGCATATTTGTATGTTTTTCCACAAGGGCAAATCACCTGGAAGGTACAAGCGATCTGTCCACAGAGACCTTTCTTGGCGCATTCACGCGATTCATATCTAGACGAAGCTGCCCTCAGCAAATCTTTTCGGACAATGGGACCAATTTTGTAGGTGCGGCAGCTAACTTGAAAAAGGAATTCAAGAAATTCCTAACCACGTCGCGGGAGTCTTTGTGCAATATGTACAGTCATCAGGAGTTGTCTTGGAACTTTATCCCTGCCGGCGCTCCTCACATGGGCGGACTATGGGAAGCTGGAGTTAAAAGCATCAAATTTCATTTTCGACGTACCGCCGCTTCTCAAAAATTCACCTTTGAAGAGTTTCAAACCCTACTTTGTCGCATTGCATCCTGTCTAAATTCTAGACCGATATCGCCCAATTCCAACGACGCCGCAGATTGTGCAGCCCTCACACCTGGTCACTTTCTCAAGGGTGGTCCCATACTTTCTCCCCCCGAACCCTCCATAGAAGCAAACCCAGTCTCGATAATTAATCGGTGGCAAAAAATAAAGGCCCTTAGCCAGCAACACTCTCTTCGATGGAAAGAGGAATATCTCAAAGAACTACAAAAACGCTATAAATGGAAATCCCCTCAAAAAGACATCGCCGTCGATGACCTAGTTGTAGTTCGCCATGAAAATCTCCCTCCTAACGAGTGGCGCTTGGGCAGGGTCACAAAGATTTATAAAGGCTCCGATAAAAGAATTCGTGTGGCAGATATTCGCACACAAAAGGGATTGATAACGGGACCTATCGTAAAGTTAGTGGTCTTACCAAACAAACCCCTCATATCAATACTTTCCTTTTTTGCCGCTTTCGCATCAAGACCATGGAACTAGTTCCCGTAGACCGATCGATACCATCATCGCCACGCGCCTCGCCTCCACCGCCCCCGACAGATGCCTCCACCCAGCGCGCAGCCAGGTAAGCCAGGTCCAAATGTAGAGTCTGCCACCGGTCGCATCCTCTCCGGTATTGCAGGCGATTCTTAGATGCCAACTATGAGCGCCGGCTGCGCCTTGTGCTTCTCCATCGGTACTGCTCGCGATGTTTAGCCCACTCCCACACGGCCAAGAACTGTCTGAGCAACGGGACGTGCCAATATTGTGAGGAAAAGCATCACACCCTGTTGCATGCAAACCACCATCTTTCTCCCCAACGCCAACTTCCCCTACTTTTAACGCAGCTTTCGGGAACAGTCACCGTTCTACCCACCGTTGCGGTTTACCTACACATCGGGCCTCGGAAGTTTTTAGATCGGGCTCTGATAGACCCTTGCTCGCAAACGAGCAAAGTTTGCCACGCGCTGGTGCACCGGCTCCGCCTAAAGACGGTGCCCGTGGCGAATATCACCATGTGCGAGCTCCACGTAAGCTCGTCAAATGATGAACATGTGCGATTCTCCTTGCCGGCGAAGGTACTGTCGGAGATCGGGTTGAGAAGGGGCACCGAAACTGCGCTGTGCATGTATGCTTTATTTCGGTTTTAGCCATATGCATTATTTCGGTTTTGAACTGAAATTGTGCATGCATGCATTATTTCGGTTTTTGTTATATGCATTATTTCGGTTTTCTAACGAAAGTGTGCATATGGATAATTTCGTTTTTTCTAATATGAATTATTTACTTCTACTTAGTAAGGGTTTTAATCCCTAAGCGCGGCTGAAAGCCGCCTACGCAGAGAAAAGTTCTGCGCAAAAATACGTCCGCCCTTCTTTTCCGGCAATACAGAAAGGAGAATTCTACTTAGTAAGGGTTATAATCCCTAAGCGCGGCCGAAGGCCGCCTACGCAGAAAGAAGTTCTGCGCAAAAGTACTTCCGGCCCCCTTTTCCGGCAACACAGAAATGAGAATTCTACTT
>NW_023458607.1:0-12165 GCF_013731165.1 Rhagoletis pomonella | reverse complement strand
CCGAAGGCCGCCTACGCAGAAAGAAGTTCTGCGCAAAAATACTTCCGCCCTTCTTTTCCGGCAACACAGAAAGCAGAATTCTACTTAGTAAGGGTTATAATCCCTAAGCGCGGCCGAAGGCCGCCTACGCAGAAAGAAGTCCTGCGCAAAAATACTTCCGGCCCCCTTTTCCGGCAACACAGAAAGGAGAATTCTACTTAGTTAGGGTTATAATCCCAAAGCGCGGCCGAAGGCCGCCTACTCAGAAAGAAGTTCGTTTTCATGTATGCACTATTTCGGTTTTTGTCATATGCATTACTTCGGTTTTGAGTCGAAACTGTGCATGTATGCATTAATTCGGTTTTTGTCATATGCATTATTTCGGTTTTGAACCGAAACTGTGCATGTATGCATTACTTCGTTTTTCTCATATGCGTTATTTCGGTTTTCAAACAAAAGTGTGCATGTATGCATTATTTCGGGTTTTTCATATGCATTATTTCGGTTTTCAACCGAAACTGTGCATATATGCATTATTTCGGGTTTTTTCATATGCATTATTTCGGTTTTCAAACGAAAGAGTGCATATGCATAATTTCGGTTTTTCTAATATGCATTATTGCGGTTTTCAACCGAAACTGTGCATATATGCATTATTTCGGTTTTTTTCATATGCATTATTTCGGTTTTCAACCGAAACTGTGCATATATGCATTATTTCGGTTTTTTTCGTATGCATTATTTCGGTTTTTTTTATATGCATTATTTCGTATGCACAGTTTCCATATGCACAATTTCAGGGTGCCGTTGAGAACTCCCGCTCGTCACCTCAGCCAAGCGACGCGGGACAAATTCATTAATCTCAAGCTCGCCGATCCTGGTTTCCACACTTCCTCTGTCGTCGCCTTGATTTTCGGTGGGGATGTATATCATTAAATCATAAGAGGCGAACTTATATTATTTTCGGTAGGGTCCTTTCTGGCCCATGTGCCCTTTAAGGCACAGCGACCCCTTACAGGGTAAATTATATAGTATTTTTGAAGTTTGCATTTAATTGGAACTGAATTATTTTAATAAATGTAAAAAAAAAAACAACACAAGAGAGTTCAACAATTTAATATTTTTTGCACGCATCCTAGTTTTAAGTATCGTACTGAATTTGAATTTGTATTTATTATATTTCCATCTCTAGCTAAACCTACTTTTTAAGTAATCTAATTTGAAGCATATTGCAAGGCTGGCGGCAATGTTGAAGCCAAAAGCCTTCAATAGTTGGGAACCACTGGTAAGTGTTCTGCACCGCTGTTCGCTGCAAAGCTACACCGCTGCGGGAAAACTACCGGTGGGCTTCTTTCGAAGTTCACGATTATTTAATGCGATGTTCGGTTTGAACTGCGGTTTTTTTTTTATGACAGCAGCCAGACCGACGGCAGCATTGAGTCATATTCGACAATACATATGTATATTGTGAACATCCATTCCTTTGTCCTACTTTGCTTATGTACATCGTATTTGAGTAAGGCATATAACTTCGTATATGCACATACATATATACTTATTCTAATACAAGTGTTTATATTTATTTTTTTTCTTGTGTTACATTGTCGTGAGTACGCACCGGCGTTCGTTGGTTTTGCTTCTCAGCAAAACATCGACAAATAGGTGGTGAGTGTCGATCCTTTTCTCGCGGGTCATTTCCAAGATTTGGCGTATTGTGAATACCTGGGGCCTGTAACACAAGCGCTACAAGTCATACAAGTGTTCAAATAAATTAAACAAATGTAGATTTTTTGTAACACAAAGCAACTTGTAGTTACAAGTCCCGTACTTCTAATTACTGAACTTTTTGTACAATTGTAGTTGTAGGGTTAATACTATTTACTATTGTACTTTGTTAATTTTTGTACTTTGTTCTTTTTGAAATTATTGAATTAAGTTCTTTTTCAATTAATGTAAATCAAAAAGAAAATTTTTGATACTTCAGAATTTTTTCTTCTTTGAAACTTAAAATACATTAAATTTAAATTTAAATTTTATAAAAATAAAATTCTTTTAACTACACCACAATTGGCGATCCTGCCAAGAGGAAAAAGCGGTTAAAAAATCTATCTCCTGTAAATACAAATTTATCCTACGTACGCAATATTTAAGCATTCAGAACATGGTTTTGAAGATCGACCTGCAAGAGGAGGGACAACAAAACTTCGAGCTTGATGTTTCTATTAGACTTATACATATGTACATATGTATTGCGATCACATATTTGCTGCGTCCGGCTATTAGAAAAGGTTTTGCACGGGTTTCTATTTCTGGTAATCAACGTCGCCCGTATTGGTACAACCATTTCGCGCTACAATAGTTTGCCGTAATATCAGGGCGACAATCAAAACGGTCGTTGCAATAAGTGGGTTCCGATGAACACACCAGTTGTTCAGTTGGATTTTTTGAACGACATCAGTGTGAACATCCTAGACTGATTTCAAGAAGCGCGCCGATTTCACGCTTAAGATAAGTGCGACCAAAGTACCTACTCAACTATCGTCAAATCTGAGAGACCAAAAGCGACTGAAGTATTTTTAGTTCGAGGAGGCTGATTGTTTGCTATCATTGTTATTGACTTGCTACATTATGTTCACAATCATGGAGTAAGCGAACAACAGCAGCATCAGCCATTTTCAGCAGCACAACATTCACAGGCAACTACAAAAGCAAAAACTCAAAAATTTTTTAAAATTGCAAGTAAAATATATTAAATATAAGATATTTATTAAATTCATTTTAACATATATATATATGTTAAAATGAATATATATATATATAAATTTATATTTGACTGTGCTGTTCATTAAGCAGCATATTAACCATTTCAGATGTTAGATAATTGTTTTGACTTTATAATTTAGTACAATTTTAATATATTATTATTATTTCATATATTTGAAATATTTTAATAGTTGTAAACACCCCTTTTTAGAGATTTTTGTTTGAAATTATCATTATGTTCCGTTCATCACACCCAGATACACATACAACTACACGAACAAATAGTTTACACGATTCGCTTATTGATTTACAAAAAACATACATCAGGAAGAACTTACAAATCCATACGCAACGTCTGACAATCGGATAGCTAATGAAATTTTTGCCACATCTATCAAACTTCCACAGTTTTGGACAAGTTGTCCTGAAGCATGGTTTATTCATGCTGAAATGCAGTTCAATACTAAAAATATTACTCAAGAAACAACTAGGTATGAGTATATTATTACTGCACTTCCTCAGGAAGTAATTATGACAATTTTAGATTTTATTCGAGATCCACCGGAGAATAATAAATTTTCGGCGTTGAAAAAAATTTTGATTGAAAGGCATTCATTAAGCGAGAATGCCAAATTAGATAAAGTGTTGTCTGATTCTGAGATGGGTGATCGTAAGCCCTCGGAATTTTATCGGTCTCTCGTATTACTTTCTTGTTCTAATTTTAGCCAGGAAGTTTTGAAGAAACTTTGGATGAGAAAATTACCAAAAAATTTGAATGTAATTTTAACTAGTTCGAACTCTAGTGATATTAATTAATTGATTATGTTAGCAGATAATGTTTGGGAAGTTATCAATAAAAATGAAATTGCTTTAGTAATTAGTTTTCAAAATTCAAAAGGAGAAAATTCGATTATTACTTATTTGGTTAAGACAACAATGCTGATTTGTGAAAATTTTCAAAAACTATCTTTGGAATTAAACGAAATTAAGAAAGGAATTAATCAAAATTATTCGAGATCACGTTCAGCAAGTAGGAATCGTTTTAAAAGTCCTTTCAGATATCGATCAAAATCACGCGACAATCCAAATTGGTTATGTAGATATCATTATAAATTTGGAAACAAGGCTAAAAAATGTGAACAACCATGTGCATTTTCGAAAAATAATAGTCCAACAAACTAAAGTCGCCCGTTGTTGCGGCGACAAACAACGGGAATTTGGGGATTTCCACACGTCGCCTTTTTATATTTGATAAAACAAACAAACTAAATTTTTTAATTGATAGCGGAGCAGAAATTTCGGTACTTCCAGTTTCTAAATTTTCGAATACAAGGAAATCTTCAGATATAATTTTAACGGCAGCTAACGGCTCAACTATTTTTACATACGGGAAGAAACTTTTGAATGTTAATTTGGGTTTACATTTTTGATTGCTGATATTGCGAAGCCGATTATAGGAGCTGATTTTTTGTGTAAATATGGACTTCTTATTGATATTAAAAACAAGTGTTTAGTAGATCCGTTAACAAATCTATCAGTTAACACAATTTCGTATTTTTGCAATGTTCCTCTTCCGAAAATTTTTTTAGTAGATGATCAATATACAAAATTATTGAAGGAATTTCCTTCCCTTATTTCTGAGCCAGATTACTCAAAACCGGTTAAGCATACCACGGTTCACAGACTTGTCACTGAAGGAAACCTTCCTTTTTCTAAGCCAAGGCGCTAAGATCCTATCAAATTTAAAGTAGTTAGTAGTAGTAGTTAAACAGGGATTTGTAGGCCATCAAATTCATACGTGGCATCTCCACTTCATTTAGTACCAAAGAAAGAAGTTAATGAATGGCGTCCTTGTGGTGATTTTAGAAGACTTAATACCGTGACTGTTCCGGATCGTTATCCCTTGCCTGATATTCATTATTTTAATATGAACCTTGGGAATAAAAACATATTTTCAAAATTAGATTTAGTTAGAGCATATCACCAAATTCCAATGGCAGAAGAAGACATTTTTAAGACGGCGATTACTACTCCTTTCGGTATGTTTGAGTTCACCCGAATGCCTTTCGGGCTGAGGAACTCAGCGCAAACATTTCAGAGATTCATCAACGAAGTAGTAGGTAAATTAGATTTTGTTTTCGAGTATATTGATGATTTGCTGGTCGCAAGTGAGAGTGAAGAACAACATTTAAAGGATCTACGTGTACTTTTCGAGCGTTTGTCTGAGTATGGTTTGAACGTCAAACCAAGCAAATGTATTTTTGGTGTTTCAAGTATAGATTTTTTAGGACATTGTTTATCTGAGGCAGGGATACAGCCTTCTGAAAACAGAGTAGAAGCGATTCGCAATTTTGAACGACCGAAGTCAATAAAACAAGCGCAAAAGTTTATTGGTATGGTTAACTAATACCATAGATATATTTCAAAATTAGCTGAGTTTTCTGGAGTTATATATGATTTAATTAATAAAACAAGTAAAAAACGAGACAAAATTTTGGTTTGGGATGACAAATCCATTAAAGCCTTTGAATGCATTAAAGAGAAGTTTGCATCTAAGATTTTGCTAAATCATTTTAGCAAAGATGCAAAATTGTCTTTAACGGTAGATGCATCCAATACGGCAATTGGTGGTGTCATACAGCAGCATTTCAATAATAAGTCTGAACCACTTGCGTTCTTTTCAAAGAAACTCTCTCCAGCAGAAATGAAATATAGTGCTTTTGACAGGAAACTTTTAGCAATTTATTTGAATATTAAACATTTTCGGTATTTATTAGAAGGAAGACAGTTTACGGTTTTTACTGACCACAAACCCTTGACTTTTGCTCTAAATTCCAAAACTGAGCGTAGTCCAAGACAGACAAGACATCTTGAGTTTATTGCACAGTTTACTAATGACATACAGTATATAAAAGGACAGGCGAACATTGTAGCTGACACGTTATCACGTGCGTTTGAAGTAGATGCGATTAAAAATTCAGAACTTAATTTCAAAATTTTACAGAATGAACAGCAACAGGATAGTGAACTTTATAAACTTATTTCTGGACAAACGTTTCAAAATCTTAACTTAATTAAAATTCCTGTTCTAAATTTGGTGTGAAGTGTCAGGAGAAAGTCCTAAACCTTTCGTTCCAAATAATTTGCGCAGGATAGTGTTCGATATATTACATGGAATTGCTCATCCTGGTACCAAGGCTATACGCCGATTAATTGTGAAGAAGTATTATTGGCCTTGTATGAATAACGAGATAAATATATGGTCCAAAGGATGTTAAGTTGCCAGAAATCTAAAGTTTATCGTCACACAAAATCTCCTGTGAGCATAATTCCAATTCCAAAGAGCAGATTTGAACATATACATTTAGATATTGTTGGACCGCTTCCAGTTTCAAGAGGTTACCGCTACATTTTAACAATTATGGATAGATTTCTCGTTGGCCGGAAGCATATGCTTTAAGGGATATCTCTGCACAGACAGTTGCAAATAAATTTTTTAATTAATATGTTTCGCGTTTTGGTGTACCTTTAGAAATCACGACGGATCAGGGTACTCAATTTACGTCCAAATTATTTTCGGAACTTACTAAATTACTTGGAAGTCGTCATATCACAACTTCTTCCTATCATCCTCAAAGTAATGGTATTGTGGAACGATTCCATAGACAATTGAAAACTTCAATTTTGGCTAGGAATGGAACTAGAGATTGGTACGATGAGCTACCGATTATTCTTCTTGGTTTGCGTTCAGTGTACAAAGAAGATATTGCAGCCACTCCAGCTGAAATGCTTTTTGGCCAAAATTTGCGTCTACCTGGAGAACTTGTTGTGCCAACTACAGAAAATGTTACTTCCGCCGAAAGTTTAGGAAGTTTACGGGAACGTTTTAAAAACTTTAATTCAAATTTAAAACATCACAAAAATTCCGATTCAGGAATTTATGTTCCAAAAGATTTACAAACTTGCAAATTTGTTTTTATTCGCATTATTAACAAGCATTCTCTTCAAGATCCTTATGAAGGGCTTTACAGAGTTATTGAAAAAGACAAAAAATATTTTAAGGTAGATGTGAATAATGAAATTAAAATTATTTCGATTGACAGACTAAAGCCAGCAATAGTTGAAATAACACAACCACATAACACTAACAATCATATAGTTTCAACAATGACTAAAAAGAAACAAGTTACTTTCAATTTGTATAATAATAACTCACTGGAAGGGGGAGTATTGTAGGGTTAATACTATTTACTATTGTACTTTGTTAATTTTTGTACTTTGTTATTTTTGAAATTATTGAATTAAGTTCTTTTTCAATTAATGTAAATCAAAAAGAAAATTTTTGATACTTCAGAATTTTTTCTTCTTTGAAACTTAAAATACATTAAATTTAAATTTTATAAAAATAAAATTCTTTTAACTACACCACAGTAGTCTATTACGTAACACTATTCCGTAACACACTTGTACAGTTGTGTTACGGATTTTTCTATAGTTGTAAACAATTTTCTACCTATCACGAACGCTGAGTAGATTCAGTTTAGTGAAGTATTTTGCCGTTAGCATACCATTTTTCTGTCGATATTTGGTCAAGTGATTCCGAAAGTAAAAGCGAAAACGTTCCTACACTGCATCGGTATCGAGAGATAATGAATACTTTCTTCTTGAGAGACGCAGAATTTGTGGAAAGGTTCAGACTGAATCGACAACAGAAGATATAGGCCCTGTAATCGTGAATAAAACAGTTCGATGCTACGGTTTCTTAGAATTTCTTTATTTTCTTAAACTTTTTGTAAATAATGCAACTTTTTTTAACATTATTTGTTTTGCATATTTAATTAATAACATGTTTTCTGGTAGGTCTTTTCGAGTAAAACAAGAATCGAAATATGAAACTTGCCAAACACCCCCAAAATCTTGATTTACCGTCAAAGAATATTCTAGAAATGGGCGTGGCTATATTAAAACCAAAGTTCAAAAATTTAGACTTTGATTTCGCCAGAATATCTATGTAAATTGAAAAAGTTGTGGAACAAATATTGTTAACGAAGAGATATTCTGCCGAAATCCGCAATAAAATCTGCGTTTTGCTAATTCTAGTCCTGCAATTACCACGCCCATTTCGAGGAGTTTATCGCCTTAAAGAAAAATCTTGCTGTACAAATATTATAACTGGATTGGTATTCTATCGGAGTCCGCAATAAAATTTTAATTTTTGCAAAAACCCGACGTTTAGCCTCTTGCTAAATATATTTCAACATAAGTTTTCGAAAACAAATTACAAAAAACTGTTGATTCTCACAAAAAAAGCTATCTCGTCATAAAAACAAATTAGTTTAAAAATAGATATTGAAAAACCCCTAGTTTTTTTAAACATTTCTTTTATGTATAGAGAATTAAAAAGGAATACGATTTTATAATTTTAAATCCCTAATTTACTGGTATTCACTATGCAAGTCATCTTCAAAAAGTTCTATTGTTAATAGCTAAGTTAGCTTTGGGACAATCTTGACCATCTTATATAAGGAAATGTTAAGCCCGTTTCCTTAGCTTTAAAACGACGTTAAGATGAAGTCTCTACGATGCGCAGAACCCGAGATATAACGATTTGAAGTAGTACATGATTAGTCAGAATTTCTCCAAACTGGGCACGGTTGTTGACCTTATTATTATTGTTATATGATTTTTTCATCCGGAATGTTTTTTATTGTAGCTATTTCTTAGAGAAATGTTTCGCCTTGTTCCCCACTAAACTGGCCCAAATTATGTGGGAAGTCCAAATGCAAATGAAGGAAATGAATTTTTATGGGCATGTTAAAACCCATCCCACCGTAATACTATGTCTCCATTGTGAGATTTAATGAAGATTTAGCCCTCTGACGAGATTTGACGTTAAATCTTTTGAGATTTACCATATAAAATTAAATCTCGAAAGGCAGTAGATTTAAGTTAAATCTTCGTCAAATCTTCAATAATATTGATCAATAAGTACAATTTGTTGGATGTGGCAACCACAAATTCACATGCCATAAGTCAAATGATATTTGTGTTTTCAATATACAGTTGAGGACATTGAAATCTAGCCTATCATAAAAACATGAATTTTCGTATTTTTAGGGATTTTTATATTTTTGTTAGTTTGGGAGGAAAATTAGTAATACATATTTACATAACTTTGGTTGTAATAAATTAAGAAAATATTATTTTAAAAACTAAAAATTTAGAAGAAATGTTTTATAGTTATATCATGCAGAGTCTTCTCCGCTTTCTACAAGTCATTTACGCGCTGCGACAAAAAATTTATAAATTTCGGTAATGGTTCTGCTTCGATAACATTGCACCGAACATCCTCTAGAACTCACTCAGTTCGTATTCATGATACACTCAGAGAAAAGTCAGGCAAATATATTCCTCTCAACACATGATTTGGTAACTATAAACAAATAATGTAACTATAACCAAATCATGTGTTGAGAAAAACATATATAGTTGATGTAACTAAACTCTTTTCTCAGTGTATGCCAAAGGCCCAAGATTGGATTTTCGGTTCCCTTCTATGAATAAGAGAATTCTACAAAAATTTTTCTTTCCGCAAATGTTTTTTACCGTTCTTAAATTCGGGAAAATGATTCGGAATATGGTACCGTTCTTTACACTTTCCAAACTATATATTATACATACATATTTACCACGAATAAGAAGCCAATAATATTCAGAATTCATATAATGAAATTCCGCTTGGTACCTTCCTTTTATCTGTCTGTATATCAATGTCCGCAACTGTATTTATAAAATCATACAAAAGCAAACGTTAAATATTTAAAAATGTGAACGTCAAACATATCTCGTTCTAGCAACTGGATTTATTAAATCTTAATGGATAAATCTCTCAATAGAGACATAGTATAAGCATTCAAAAATTCGTTAACAACCGTAACATAGTCGGCGCTTCTCTGATTTCCAAAGAAATTATTGCATAGCGCTACAAAACTCGTCCATGCATGCTTTTCTATAGACCTTAGCTTGTTCAAAAAGCCCACGTCGCACAGTGCTGTGTCTCCATATAAAAAGTGGGCAAAAATAGAATAATGGACGGATTTGAGTAAAAATTCGTTTCTTGGTGGATTAGAGAACGGAGATTTCAAAAATAAATTTTTTTTTTACCTAGCTCTTACATTTTTCATGGAACCTGAGATTGAAACTGCAAAATTTGATATTCAGAAGTAGTTCCAATACTGAGTAGTTATTTTATTATTTATACAGGGCGTTTTCCTAATAATATTAAAGACTTCAAGGCTTCATTCTATGGCTTAATTCATGGCAAATAAGATTCCCTATATCTCTCTTACGCAAACCCTCTAGGAATGGCAGCTACTTTCATTTTGGTCCTTTTTGACTACAAAATGTTTTTTTAAATTGATTATATCTTTTGGTGTGGATGTCACACGCTTAAAAAATTTGATTCATTCAAGACGACATTAAATACTCAAAAGACAAATATAATTTTGTTTTCCTTTTTATTAGTTACTTCGCACGAACAAGAGTTGTTGCAAAATACTGAATCAAAAATTATTTGTTTTATCTAACGCCGTTTATTGTTGGATGACAAATCAATTAACCTGGAAAAAATATTTATTTTTTAATAACTTATATGGCTTGTCGAAAAGATATAAGACCGTCATATCGCAAAATAGCTAATCGAGTAAATTAATTAATTCAGACCAGCCTTTTACAAAATAAAAGTTGTCAATGTAAATTAAAATGCCATTTACTGATCTAAACTCGAATTTATTTTTAAAGGCTATTGAATGTTTTTGGAAGACATATTAGATAATTTTTTGTTACCTCAGAGGGACTAGCGCAATGATGAACATAAACTCATCCGTTAATTTGTCGTCACCCAAATTTTGCTTATAGCGGCTATGCCCCGAACTTCCATCCATGCCCCACTTACAAACCAAAGAAGCTTTGGTTATGTCACCATTATCTGGGCTTAGTTCTAAAATACTTTGCGTTGTTTTCAGCAATAATGATTTCAGATCAACTTCGGCTGAATATTCAGTCGATTTAATCGTTGGCAGCAAAGTTTTTTTTTTGTTTGCAATGCGTTTAAGCTCGGTATACAATCTTTATGCAACCGGTTTATTTTTGCACGTAAACTATTATATTTACGATCTGATAAGTTCAGAGTGCGAGTGAATCAGATATGGGCAAACCTTCGGTACTACTTTCAAAACATTCAACTTTGCTTGCTTTTTTCATTTTTTCAGAGCATACTCGAGCTCTTCGATGGAAGAGTTTTTCAACAAATGCTCTACCCTTCGATTTTTTGTTCTCCGTGAAGCTTCGCAAAATTCTTCTTTAGAAGGTCTTCCCCGTTCAGCACATTTATCCTTATTTCCATTGGAATCCGGAAGGGAAAGGAATTTAGCCATTTAGAATATGTTTTTTCAAAAGCGCTTCTTTTGCGGCCACTATAATTCCACTTATTTTTCATCTCACTATTAAAAAGTTTTATTTTTTGATTCAAAAGTGCTTTGTCGCATTTAGCGTGTATTAATTTGTCTTCAAAAAATGCAGATAATGCAGACATTCTATCTGATGGACGAGTAGAAATCCAGATATCAGCTAAAATTGAGTTTTTTATAATTGAATTCATATTAATATTAGTTTTTTCACTATTTTACGCTTCACTACACAGCACAGAACACTACCGCGTGTGTCTACAGTAATAAACTTTACTATTTTTAAAGAATGTTTTGGCATTTAAGTAATGGAAAATACTGTGGTAACTGTAATCAGTGAAATTTTTTTTTTGCAAAAGTTTATTTTATAACCTTAAAAAAAACGATTTTCTTCGAAAAGCGCAATGAGTCTGCAGACTTTTCTTTTTTTATTTCAAAGAAAAATGCCCCTTCTTTCAAATAAAAGAATAAAAAAAAACATACTTTTACATATTTTTTTTTTTATCCCTTTGTAAACTTAGGAATTTTTTAAATTTTCTGCAACAAATTTTAGGGTGTAGCAAATAGGCCATTCCAGCCAGGAAACTCAATATTTTTTAAAAAGCTCTATAGAGTGGTTTCCTTACAGATTTTCTAATTAGAAAAATTGTGTCTTAAGATAAAGTATGATAAATTGTATTTTTAGCAATTTTTTTTTAAAGACTCCAGCTAAAGGCATTTTCATAAAAGAAAAAATATATAAAAAACAAACAACTTTAAGAGGTTTTTGTGAGAACCTTATGAGAACAAAACTAAGTCCAGATCCTTAATCTAGGATACATTTCCTTTCCAACGATACCAAACACGTTGACATACGTGACAACAATTTTTTTGATTTTTGCCCGCTCATACAGCACTGTGCGTCGCTCATAATTTTACGAATTTGAGGTACTATGGAAATACCTAAAATTTATAAAAA
>NW_023458606.1:304301-305887 GCF_013731165.1 Rhagoletis pomonella | reverse complement strand
TTTGCAACACTGTAAACTCTTGCGAATAATGACTATTGGATATTTTGTTTTATATAATATACGATAAAAACTTTATTATACAACCATTTGAACTTGAAATGTATGAACATAAGTGTTTTTTTTTTTAGGAAATAATGTAGTTATTGGCTTATGGTCCCCTGAAGTCGCCACAATGTAAAATATCAAAGGGACACAATGCCAACGATATTGATATTTGGTTGATTTCAATGATTTTTGGTTAGGTCTCCAGATATCAGATACTAATGAAATGCAACATAAGCCAATAAAAGAATAAAATGTGTCCGATTTTCTCTTTCATGCCCAGTTTTTATTTTATAAAAAGGATGTTTTCATTTCCCATTTCTATAAACACAAGTTGCGCTCAACTTTCAAAAGTAATAAATTTAGAAAAAGAATTTTACAGCCTTGCTCCCATCTTCATTTGCTTTTGCGATTTGCGATTTCGTAAAAATAGTACGTTTTTATTTTTGGGTGCTCCTGAATTCCAACTTTTTTTTTATCGATAAGCTCCATTTTCCACTTCGTTGCCAGCATTCTTAAAGCCATCCCTTAAAGGTGTGCAACAATTATCGCACACGTATCGTCCGCACTGGGGCATTGCATCTCGAAGCATTTTAAGCATTCCGGGATTCTGGGAGGCAAAAAATTCTAATCCCGGGATCCCGATATTTTGCGGGATTTCGACTCATCACAACTTTTTTCATTTAAGAGTAGCTTCGTCGTTTTCAAACCACACAGATTCATTGTCTCCGAACTGGGTCTTATTTAGGGGAGCATAATCAGAGTTGGGTATTATTCGAATAAATTGCTATTTAAATAATTATTCGAATAAAATTTTATCCGTAATATAATTATTCGCAGATAACTCATTCACGAATAAATTATTCGTGAATAAATTGCTTGCGAATAATTTATTCGTTATTTTATTCGTTATTTTATATAATGAATAAAAACTTATTTTTAACACATTGAGCCACCTTTTACTTTTATTTCTATTGTCAAGGATTGTGAGTTAGCTGAATTCTGTTTACTATCAATATAGTTTATCAAGAATACTAGCCCATTCCCTCTGGTTTCGCGGCCCCTGATAAGATTTTTTGCGTTGGCCAATGCAAGAATAGCGTGGAAAACCAAATATGGGTAAAGTAAAAATTCTTAATTTAGGTTGAACAACTAAAGAGCAGAACCCTTCTCACACATATTTCTGCCAAAAAAAATAGCGCTCTGATGCTATATGCAAGAAAAAATCCCTTTCAATGTCATGAGCTTTACCGATGGTCTTATTGGTCTATTTTTCGCATAAGTATTTTTCATCATGTAGGAAGAACACATTTTGAATTTGAACGAAATCGGTTCATAACTACGGCTTTTATAAATAACTCGGCTCCATCGCCACCAAGGAGTTTTCTAGTAGCCTTTAATAGGACTTTATGCGCAGGGAATAACCTCCGAAAATTTGACTTAAATCTATCCAGGGGTTTGAGTTAAATCGAAACAACGAAAACGGTTATCATTTTATACATAAATATATGTACATATATTTATATAATAATTATTCGAATAAC
>NW_023458606.1:275582-304291 GCF_013731165.1 Rhagoletis pomonella | reverse complement strand
TTCGGAATCCCGGGATTCTATATTCCGGGTTTGAATGCCCTAGTCCGCACCAAATAGTAAATCTTCGCTGCTTCGATAAATTTTCGTTGCCCAAAAATGATATGTGTATAATGAACAGTAAACATAACCAATAAAATCAACATAAAAAATTAATTTAAGGACGCTAAAAATATCGCAAAATATAATGGACATAATTAAAAATAAATTTAAACTAAGCTAGCTTGTTTCTTATGTTAATTTTGCTATTTACTTTTCATTCCATTCTTAGGTTAGGTTAGGTTAGGTTGATGTGGCTGCCAGTGACCCCACTAGCACACATAGGCCCTAGGTTGTGGGCCCGTTGTGATACCACGCGGATCGTTAGAACCCTCCTACTCAAACCATCGTGTGGATTTTGCGAAACCCAGAAGTTGCCGTATGCCTACTTCGGCTATGTCGGTTAGGTCCTCAAAGAATCCTGAACCCATGAACTTTTGTCTTCTTCTACAAAGTGCGGGGCAATCGCATAACAGGTGCCGCAAGGTTTCTGGCTCTTCTTCATTTCTGCAGCTTCTGCAGAAGTCGTTATGGGGATCCCTAACCTCTCCGCGTGCCCCCCGATAGCAACATGGCCTGTTAGCAGACCCACCGCTGCGGCTAGGTCTCCTTTGCTCAGCATGAGGAGATCCTTCGACCGCTTTTTGTCCCATTTAGGCCATGTAAGCTTCGTGTTGTTGCAAGTGGTGAGGCTATCCCACCTGTTCCTTGCTAGTTTAAGAGACAGATCCCTTAGAATGAGCTTGCAGGTAGCGAGCGGCATGCCTAATCCCTTCCAGGCCTGCGAAAGTGGAGCGGATGTGCCCTCTCTTGCAAGTTCGTCCGCCTTTTCGTTGCCTGGAATGTTCCGGTGCCCCGGAACCCATACCAAGTGAAGTGCAGACTACTCAGCCATCTCGTTTAGAGATCTGCGACAGTCCGCTACGGTTTTTGAACTGCATGTGACCGAGTCGAGCGCTTTGAGTGCGGCCTGACTGTCTGAGTAGATGAAGATATCATTATAAATGACTTCTCTTGTACGTAGGTGTTCAACCGCTTCCTGTATGGCAGCGACCTCAGCTTGAAAGACGCTGCAGTGGTTGGGTAAGCGAAAACATATTTCCAGTCCCAGTCGGGCTGAGAAGACCCCCCCTCCTACCTTTCCGTCTATCTTAGAGCCATCGGTGTAGAGGTGGAGTGATCCATTGCCATCGGGAGCCCCTCCTGACCAGAATTTTCTATCTGGAATGGAAATCCTATACCTCTTTGTGAAGTTCAACCTTGGTGCACAGTAATCCGTGTCCGGTATATTTACGTTCTTTAAGATTGCGGTGTGGCCTTCCTGAGTGTCTCTCCAGCCTGGTAGTTCCCTCAACCTCAAGGCGGCACACCCCGCTGATTGCTTTCCAACAATTTCAATTGGCAAAATATCGAGGAGCACGCACATAGCCTCCGATGGAGTTGTGCGCAGGGCCCCACAGATGCAGAGCATCGCAGTTCTTTGCACCTTTTGGAGTGTTTCAGTTGTAGATTTCCTGTTGAGACTTGGCCACCATACCAAGACCCCATATAATAGAATCGGCCTAACAACTACCGTGTATAACCAATACATGATGCTAGGGGACAGCCCCCAGCTACGCCCAATCGCCCCCTTGCAGCTGTAGAGGGCTACCGTCGCTTTTTTAACACGCTCTTGTATATTTTGCGCCCAGTTAAGCTTTTTGTCCAGGACTACGCCTAGATATTTTGCAGACTCCCCTAGCTTCAGAATCTTATTGCCTATGGCAGGGAGCTGAAGTGAGGGGATTTTGTACTTCCTGGTAAAGAGCACCAGGTCCGTTTTTTCTGGGTTAACACCCAGACCTTTCTCCTTGGTCCATCTCTCGATTAACCTTAGTCTGTCCTGCATAATGTCACAAAGAGTTTGTGGAAATTTTCCACTCACAACCACCGCAAGGTCGTCAGCATACGCTATGACCTTGGAGCCTCCCCCCCCTTCCAGGGTCTGCAATAATTCATTAATCGCCATGACCCATAGAAGGGGGGGAGAGGACCCCACCCTGCGGGGTTCCCCTGCAAACGTATCTGTCCAGCGACACGCCCGCCAGTTCCGCCCGCACGACCCTGCCAACAAGCAGGTGTCGTATAAGCGACACCAGCCGTGAGTCGATGTCCAGACCGATTAGAGCTGATGTGATTGCTTCAGGTGTGATGTTGTTGAAAGCACCCTCAATGTCTAAGAATGCTATCAAGGTGTATTCCTTTATCGCAAGGGATTTCTCAATATGCGACACGATTTCGTGTAGCGCTGTTTCGGTGGACTTCCCCTTCATATAGGCATGCTGCGAAGCCATAAGCTTGTCTGCAACCGATTCCCTAAGAAAGGATTCAATCAGTCGCTCCATTATCTTGAGCTGGAAAGATGATAGACTGATAGGTCTAAAATCCTTGGCGCTAGTATGGGATGTTCTTCCCGCTTTAGGAATGAAGACAACCTTTGACCTTTGCCAGGTCTCCGGAATGTAGTTGAGTGAGGACTCCCTTAAAAATAGCATACAGCCATTTTGAGCTTAGCTCCATAGATTGCTGCAGCTGAATCGGTGTAACACCATCTGGACCCGCAGATTTGTAAGGTTTGAAGGATCCTATTGCCCACATTAGTTTTTCTTTGGTGATAAGGTCTACCGTAACCGGTTGACCTCTATCTCTTATTGGCCCGTTCAATGGCTGCTGGGTGGCGCCTGGAAAGTGCGTGCTCAGAAGATGGTCCAGGGATTCCTCCCCAGTTTCCGTCCACGCTCCGTCGGATCTTAGCAAGCATCCCGGGGCGATACGAGGTGAACTAGAGAGAACCTTCCTGTGCCTAGAACCTTCTGATACGGATTCCATACCACTGCAAAAGTTCCTCCATGAGGATCTCTTGCTCTTCCTTAGTAGTTTCTTGTAATCTTTCAAGTTTAACTTATAGATTTCCCATTGCGTATCGCCTCCCGAGGATTTTGCGAGATTGAAGGCTCTACGACAATTTTTGCGGGCCTCGTCAATCTCTGTACTCCACCAAGGTGGTTTCTTTTTGCCTCTCGGCTTTACCATGGGGAAGGCCTGATCCAGAGCCTTGCCACATGCCGCAGTAAAGCGATTTGCCAGCCTATCTAGGTCCCTAGAGTTTCCTGGAATTGCTAGTGTGGTTCTTGAGAGCCGTTTGTCAAGCTCTCTTCTGTACTTATGCCAGTCGGCTTTCCTTAGATTTCTTTTGGCAGGTACCTTGGACGGGACCCCGTCTAAGTCGAATTGGATGAAGCGATGATCAGAGAAGGAATGCTCATCAAGCACCCTCCAGTTCCTGATCATGACCTCCGCATCTTCTGAGACGAGGGTAACATCCAGGACCTCTCTTCTGCTCTTCGTTATGAAGGTAGGCGCGCTACCCCTATTACTTATAACTAAGTTAGATTTTAGTATGAATTCAAAGAGCGACTCACCCCGTTCATTGATGTCTCCACTTCCCCATGTGCTATGGTGTGCATTTGCATCACCTCCTAGAATCAGGGCCCCGTCCCAGCGCTCCACTAAATGTTCGACCGGTAGGGTTGGAACAGGCCTGTCATGTGCCAGATACATCGAGGCAAGCCTTATTTGTCATCCGTTCGCCTCCAGACTGATGGTGGTGGTGTCCTCGTCACTGAACTGAGGAAGAAACAATATTTTTAGTTTGGTACTTACAAGGATGCAGGCCCTTGGTTTACCTATGGTAGCTCCACTTATCAAAGTGTGCTCTGCCGACTTCAGCCCGCATATTCCATGCCCTATCACCCAAGGCTCCTGGATGAGGGCGATGTCTGCTGCCCCCTTGGAGAGCTGGAGCAGCAGTGCAGCCGACGCTGCTTTGCTGTGGTGGAGATTAATCTGGAGGACGCGAACCATCTTGGCCGCACCTTCCCACCCCCTCCACCACTGTTGAGTTCGCCTCGTCGTCATCTGACATCAGCTCCTCTTCTGTGTATTGCCGGAAGATATGGTCGACTCCCAGAGAGGATGTAGATGAGGCGTATCCACCAGCCAGGTCATCCATCGGATTGGCCTGGTTGGATTCCTCGTCCACCTCATCCTCGCTGTTGTCTGCTTCCGGCTCAACTTCGTTGCCTCTTGCTGCGTTCACGTCGTTCGTGTACACCCTTATCTTTGCGGTGTCGAAACCGTAATTGATGACGCCCCCAGTCTTTTCGAGGAGTGGCAACGACTCCTTATTTAGCAAAAGGACCGCCTGACGAGTCGCCTTTGTGCTATGCTCTAGCCGCACCACCTTCCAATTGTGAGAGGGTAACTCGGGATTAAAGAGCCTTATAATCTCAAGCACTCTCTCTGGTTCGGTCGGTTTGGCCGGTATCCATGCCCTTGCTCTAGGCCTGGATGGGATGTCCTTGAAGTCCACAGCCCGTAGCATCGCTCCGGGGTAGACCTCTCCCAGTATGGCCATCGCCTTCTTGTACAGGCCCGCAGACCTTTCATCGTCGCACGCGACGACCTTGACGTTGCCTTGGAAACAACCTGCGTCCCGGCATATCGGAGGTGGTCCAGGTGCTCCCGAAGCACGCTAACGCAGATGTTCGCCACTTCCGCTTTAACCCATTTCCAATGAGCTCTCAGTGCCAATTCGTCTTCCTGGTTCTCATCGAGCACACCCAGGAGGATCCGATTTTTGGCTACCTCAGCAAAGGAGGGGCCTTGCGTTCTGGCTCTCTTCGACTTATTTTGCGCAACCTCCATCGATCTATTGCGCTTTTCCGCAGCTGGTGGCTCTCCGAGCACCGGCAGCTGATAGTCGGGCACTATCGTCATTGCCCACGCTATCTCCGACCGGATCTCGTCCACGTGACAGGGCAGCGCCCTGCTACATAGGTCTGGGGTTAATGCGGATCTCTTCAAGATCCTCATGGCAGCCTTCCTGTGCCTAGCAATGGCTGCGCTTGGTGGTGGCCTGTCATCAGGCCTTGTGAATGCAGTAGGAGTAGGGGGAGGCGGGGCCCGCGCATCAGCTCTGGCGCCCCCTGGGGCTGCAAGCTGCAAGCCAGGTTTGCCTTCACTGGTGCCGGGAAAATCCCGTTTCGGTTCCCCCACCCTCTTCCTTTCCGCTTTTGTGGATACGCCTGACCCCGGCATCGCCAGAGGCTTACGTACCCCACTAGTGTTGGCCACGTCGTGGCTAGTAGAGGGACCCTGCATCGCATGGGCCCCATGGTGTCTGGGCAACTGCCCTTCCGACTTTTTATGAGTGCCGGTCTCAATTTCCGTTGTTGTTGTTTTTAGTTTATTTTTTTAAATCGCTCATATTCCCACGAGTCGCGGAGAAAGGGTTCGTCGGCCCCGGGCAGAGACCCGCAGTACCCAGGGTAAGGCCATCGAATGCAACCGGGTGCGGCCTGGTTCCCAGAGGGCTCCGTTAGCGACTGGGCTATTTAGGGGCTCCCAGCCAGGCTGATCCTCAGTACGGTACGCGTAACGCCTTGATCCAGCCCCTACCTCCAGACCACGATCAAAGACCATTTCCGTATGGCATAGCGATGAAAACGCATAAGCACACAGCACTGATCCCTGATCTTAGCTGGACACCCTCCCGACATCGCACGGGATTGCTCTGTAGTGCCTATTCTCAGCCGGCACCCTCGCGGAGGGTTCAGTCCGAGGATTTTCGCCGACCCATTCCATTCTTAGCGGCAACCGATTTGCAACCGAAAAATGTTCCGTTGTTGAAAAGTAAAACGCAAAACATTTGCGATTCCAAGAATGGGAGCACGGCTGTTGATTGCCTCATGTTTTTAATATTCCTAATACCGAAAAAATTAACTGAACTGACCTTGAGCCTGTTTATTACTTTGTCTTTAGGGTTATGTCTTCGAAGCGTACATGGAAAGTTTTGTATCACAGAACTAATCTGAGATTATTGATAAAACTATAGACCGGTTTGGTGAACAGCCAAGACGTTTACTTCTTAAGTAATTACAGCAGATGGCAGAAAACATATAGCGCACATAAATTTCTATAATAAAAATAGCATATTACAGGCTGCTAATATATCTATTTTAAATTACTAGTATCGCCCAGTTGTCGAAATTCGACATTTTTTTCATACAATTTTAATTTTTGCTTGTCACGAATATTGACTACTTTACATGGGCGTAGCCAGGTAGGGGCAGGGGGGTGATTTAAAATTTTCCTTATATATATATGTGGTACCAAATTAATAATTCAGTTTATTGACGCTTTGTTTTATATGTGGTATAATTATCAATTCATTTTATTGTAGTGATACATTTAATTAACTTGTTTAAATGTTTAAATTAGTTACATATAAGATTATTAATTTAAATTTGTACGCGTGCTTCTAGTTGAAGTGGTCGTGATCGTTTCAGTTTTTCGACTGACTCTTACGAGTTGCTGATGAACGCCGCTCTCCTTGTCTCGTCCGTGGTCGTAGGGTTGCCGCCCTCTCACTGTCATGGGTAGTTGCCAGGCTATCCGTTCTCATTCCCACATTCGGCCATTCTGATAGGTTATTCGACCTGAATGACGAATGCTATGGTTTCATAAATTCAGATACTGTTGTCGTTTTATTTGGTCCTTCCTGGTTCCCTACTTTCTCTACCTCATACCTTCCGTGGTTTAACTTGGCGGTTACCTTGTACGGTCCGAGAAATTTGGCCTTTAGCTTTAAACTTGTTCCGAATTGGGTCTTTTTAATTGCCACTAAGTCATTTACTCTGTAGTTACTGTCTGGTTTTCTTTTCTTATTAAATGCTTTGCGATTTTCGTTTTGAATTTTAGATATATTTTCTTGTGCTATCTTCCTCATCGAAACTCGCTCCACATTCAATTCGTCAATTTCCGTGTCATTTAAAATTTCTCTTAAGTCAGGGTGTTCTACAGTTCTCATTTCTAAACCTGTTAAAATTTTGAAAGGCGTAATTTTAGTACTACGCGGGACAGAATTGTTGATGATTTGTTGGACTTTGTCTACATGACTGTACCAGTGAGCCGGGTTACTGTGACTAAGTTTGGAAATCATCGGAACAACTATATTGTGAACCCGCTCCACTTGTCCATTACCGCGAGGTACCCCTGTCGCTATCTGTAAGTGCTGCACATTTTCACGCTCGCAATATTCCCTAAACTGATTTGACGTGAATGCGCTTCCCCTATCCGGCACAATTCTCTTTGAATTCCCGAAAGTCGCAGCTTGTTTCTGTAACCTGTCAACTACTTTATCTGCCCCAGTAGACTTAGTTGGATATAGCCAAACAAATTTGGAAAATCCATCCATTACAACAAAAATATGATTGTATTTTTTCCGCGTCTCAGTCAGCGGACCAACGTTATCAATGTGATACGTGCCCAATGGTTCCCCTGCTTTGTCGATTGGCGTCAAAAAGCCTTCCTTCTTCCCAGTTTTGGCATCCGTTATCATGCACTCCACGCATCCTTTCAAGACCCTACTGACCTTCGCACTTAAATACGGAATATGATAATACTTTTCCACTAACTCCTGCGTTTTCCTAGCAGCAAAGTGACCTTGGTTGTGTGCTAACTTTATGATCTCCTCCTCCATGACGGAAGGTACTACCAAAAGTTCTTTTACGGGATCTTTATATAGTAAGTCGTTTCTCATAAAAAAGTCTTCGTAGCTATCTTTTTCTAAAATTTTTTTCACCGCTCTTAACCAATCGTCCTGGCTCTGAGCATCCTTCATTCTAAACTTAAGCGAGTGTTTGATGAAAAGGCGATACGCACGGCTCAACGCATCCACATGCTTCATCCGTGCACCTGCTCTGTGCTCTATGACATAATTGTTATCGTTTGACGGTAAAACTTTGCCGTTTTCCACAATGTATCCTAGAAAATTTATTTGCCTACTCAAAAACTGACATTTTGACCATTTTATGCTTAACCCATTCTCACTTGCACGTTTCAACACGATATCTAATCTGCCAATACCTTCAGCTTCATCCTTTGCGGGAATCACTATGTTGTCCATGTAAACGATCACTATGCCTTCTTTCAATAATTCCTGAAAAATTGCTTGAACATATCGACAAAATACTGCCGGCGAGTTTGAAATTGGAACAAAGCAAAACTCATATTGCCCATTCGTGGTCACAAAAGAAGTGTATTTCCTAGAGCCTGGTTCAATAGGAACATGAAAGAACCCGTTTTTTAAATCAAGGGTTGTATATACTTTAGCTCCTGCTAACCTGTCCAACACTTCGTCAATCCTAGTCATGGGGAAATTATCCCTCACAATTTTTTCATTTAATTTTCGAAAATGTCAGCATAATCGCTTAGACCCGTCTTTTTTCGCAGTTACAACTATTGGCGAGGCATACGCTGAAGTACTCCTCTTTATAATTCCCTCCTCTAGCCAATTTGAGACTTGCTCGTCCACCCAGCGTTGATCAGCGTACGACATACGACGTGGTCGCTGATACACAGGTATTTCGTCAACCAAAATCAACTTCATCTCAATCGGTGAACTATCTGGCTTTCTTGGCTTATAGTTAGCTACTAACGTTTCGATTTTTTCAGCCTCAGCTTTCCCTATGTTTGATAAATCCAAATCGATATGCACCTTACGCTCTTCAAAATTAGTGGTCAAACATAACGCGTTAAATTCTCCCAACAACATATTTTCACCCGTGGCCTTTGCCGTTTTAAACAAAAATTCGTCCTCTTTGTTGATCTTGTCGTCCACTGGTGTCCCCCCACCAGCATTCTTCGTGGTATGCGTTTTTTCTACGCCCACTTTGCGCCCAGTTACCTCTGTAACAAACTTACTTTTTGCAGCCTCGCTAGTGATGTCCCCTGTTCCCGCAGTAACAGGTTTATCGCCAACCTTGACGATATCTGTATAAGCTGATACTCCCTTATCAGCTTCCCTCAGCACAACATCACCCTCTCTAGCGATCTCATTGCTACTCGTAGCCCCAGCTACCTGCTTTTTTGGGTTTCGGAATTCTATTCCATCTTCTCTGACGATCAACTCAAACTTTTTTAGGACATCGCTTCCAATTACCGCAGCATATGGTAAATCTCGCTCTCTTACCACGTGAAACTTTATGTGCATTACAACTCCGTCTAGCAAAATATTCGCATTGAAGCTACCCAATGTCGTGAGTTTACCTCTGCCTATTCCGAAGAGTTGTAACTTTTCTTTTGCCAGTTCGATGTCACCTAACTTCATAAGGGTATCGTACCTCATCACGGAAAATTTGCTACCGGTATCCACCAGTGCACTAAATGTAAAATTGTTTATAGTCACCTCCAAAAAAAATAATTCATCCAAACGATTGGCATACGTGCCTGCTTTTCCGTCACTCAACATATTGACGCGTTCAGACTTAACTTCCTTCTCGGATGTCTGCTTGCCCTTGCATTGATGCGAATAATGCCCTACCTGTTTGCACCTAAAACACTTGACGCCACTAGCACTGCCACTACTAGTACTAGCGCCACTGGCACTTGTACCACTAGCACTTGCGCTACCATCACTTTGGCAATCTCTCGCAATATGACCCTGTTTGCTGCACTTAAAACATTTTCTCTTTGTATTCAATGGCTGACCTTTATCTTCACGTTTACCTCCTGAAAACTTTGTTGCCCACCCGCTCTATTTTGCGATAGATGAGGGCCCTTAACTATTTCGTTAACCCGAATTTGTGCTTTCAATTCTTTCATAGTCCTAGCCTGATACATCATTGCCTTGTTTGTGCGAGAATCTGGTATACCCTCAACAAAGTATTCAATAGTGCTTTGCTCATAAAGTAAAATTGGCTTTCCCATTTCAACTAAAACATACAAATATTCTTGCAGACTTTCCTTGGGTTGCTTTTTTCTATTCCTCAACGCTCTATGTACTTCTGAAGCACATAATTTTTCACCAAATTCCTCTACGAGCTCTTTTTTTAGTGATGCCCAATCCCTAACACCATCTAAACCTCGGGTAAAAAGTTTCGCGGCTCCCTTTAATAGTTGTTTGGCATAGACATACTTCTGCAAGTTGTTCCAGCCCACTGTATCGGCCACATCATCAAACTCATGCACCCACTGGTTAACGTCATAAGAGCTGTCTCCCGAAAATGATGAAATACTGTCTTCAATGTCTCGCAAAGTGAAAATAACTTTCCTAGGCATGCGTGCACCACCTACACCTGCATCAGCGTAAACAGAATGTGTCGATTCGTCGTCGCTTATTTGCTCGCTTTGTTCGGAGTTGAAACCAAAATGTCCTAAAAGTCTGTCTTGTAACTCTTTTTTCCTCCCCACTGTACTTAAATTTAGCTCTCTCAGCTTCTCTTTTAGTACCTCAACTGTCATAGAAATAATCGTCTCGGCGTCCATCTTACAAAATTATTTGCAAAGAATTTTACAGCTAAAATGTAAATTTATATGAATATTAACTCAGTCTACTATGTACTAGAAATTTATGAGTCTAAAAATATGCTTAAAGCTAAAGCGTTCTCTTTACGTTTACAAAAGTTATGCAAATTGAAGTGTTTGTAATTTTGTGGAAATAATTTCAAAACAAAGCAACATCCAAATCTAACTACACAAACTACTTTTTTGTTCAGCTTAGCATGTTCTCGTTCTCAGTTGATATTCAAATACTGCTGCGCCTGCGTTTCTTCGTTTTGACGTTTTTGTTCTCGGCTATCACTATACGTTGCAAATACTGATGGTGGTTGGTTTCGCCGCACTCACTCACTTTGACTTTGCGTTTAGAAATCGCAGTTACTTGGCTACAACTCTCACTGTACACATCAATTCTGAATCGTCGGCATCGACCGATATTCGTTTCACTCGTCGTTGCTTTTGCGCTATTTTGCTTTCGCGCTCTCAATACGTTGCTTGTTGGCTTCTCCTTTGTCTTTGCGCACTTTGCGTTTGCGCTTTTAAACGTTGCTCTTGCTGCTTGTCTTTTTCTTTGTCGTCGCTTGTTACTCACTATACTTGAGCATTGGCTTTGCGCACTTTACTTTTACGCTTAAATTTTCACCGACGCCACTTCTCCTTTTTTTCGCTGCTTTTAAATTTCAACTTTCATGTCTGTGCATGAGAAATAACGTTCGACGCGTAATTGCGTTTTTTCATATACGTACATATGTAGTACGATTTTCTCCACTTAAGTCTTTTTGCAAAAACACGCAGAGCACACTTTGTCTTGCGTTCTGGCTTGCACACATGCAAGCTTTACTGCTCCAAGCACTTTTCACTACATATTTGATGTGGATTCACTTGCCTTTTCTGGCTCTAATTGTCCATATCTCGGGCGAGTCCCCAAATTTTGTGGTACCAAATTAATAATTCAGTTTATTGACGCTTTGTTTTATATGTGGTATAATTATCAATTCATTTTATTGTAGTGATACATTTAATTAACTTGTTCAAATGTTTAAATTAATTACATATAAGATTATTAATTTAAATTTGTACGCGTGCTTCTAGTTGAAGTGGTCGTGATCGTTTCAGTTTTTCGACTGACTCTTACGAGTTGCTGATGAACGCCGCTCTCCTTGTCTCGTCCGTGGTCGTAGGGTTGCCGCCCTCTCACTGTCATGGGTAGTTGCCAGGCTGTCCGTTCTCATTCCCACATATATATAAAATAGTACCCTGAAATGCCAGCTAATATCGGGGATATAGCGGGATATCGGGACCCGCGGGAACGACGGTACTGACTTAAAAATAGCCGTGGTGGGCGGTATCGAGAAGGCCTGATAAATTTTACGGACTGAACGGGACCAAAATCCTTTCCCGATACCCCCGATAAAACCGCAACCTCCGAAAATGCAGAAAATCTTCTTTAAAAAATTTGTATAAAATATGCACTTCTTATGTTTTATTGAGAGGAAAACGAACAGCATAGCAAAAGGAGATAATCTGGGGATGCCAGATCTTTCATAATTGTTTATCTAAAATTAATTTGAAAGACATGTGATTGTTTTTAGAGATAGATTTCGGGATTCCGGGCGGGTACAATTCTGAAAAATGGCGGAATGGGCGGGTTCGGAACTTAAAAATTGAATTTCGGGATGGGCGGGATCGGGACCTAGTAGTTAGTCCCGTGCCCATCTCTATTCTCAATCCCTGCGCCACCTAACGGAAGGCAAATACACTGATCCTTTTAAAAATCATTACACAAAATAGCAGTCATTCCATGCGATTTAGAAATCTGGTAGAAAATGGTTCCCAATTGAATGATTTTTGCCATTTTATATGTATATAGATCTAGGTGTATCAAATTCCAGTATCTTATCATAGGTCGTTCCAGATATAAGAGATATGGAAAATGCATTTTGTATGCGAGGTGCCTCATCACCCCTTCAAACACACATGACTTTCGCTATAATTTCGTCCGCGCTTAGGAATTATAACCTTCACTAAGTAGAATTCTCCTTTCTGTGTTGCCGAAGAAGAGGGGCTGAACACATTTTGAGGAAAACACCTTTCTGCGTCCAGTACCATATGCAGCTGTGTTAAATTTCAGAACGTTAGCATAAGCGGTTCCAGAGATAAGCGATATTAGAATTTCAGTTTTATGGGCGGTGCCACTCCCTCTCATAAGCGGTTCCAGAGAAAAGCGATATTTGAATTTCAGTTTGTATGAAAGGTGCCACGCGCCCTTTTTCAATACCTATAACTTTTCGCCATAAGCACGTTTTCCATTATTTACCACTTTTTCAATACCTATCACTTTTCACCATAAGCACGTTTTTCATTATCTACCACTTTTCGCCGAAAGTACGGTATTGATAGCATATGTTGCTGTGCAAAACTTCAGGACGTTCGCATAAGCGGTTCGAGAGACAAGCGATATGAGAATTTCAGTTTTATGGGCGGTGCCACTCCCCCTTTTCCATTATTTACCACTTTTCACATTAAGTACGGTATTGATAGCGTATGATTCTGTGTCTAATTTCAAGCGGAACCAGTGAAAAGCGATATTAGAATTTTAGTCTGTATGGGAGGTGCCACGTCCCCTTTTTCAAATACCTACCACTTTTCGCCATAAGCACGTTATTGATGGCGTAAATAGCTGCGTCAAATTTCAAGGCGTTAGCACAAGCAGTTCCAGAGAAAAACGTTATGAGAATTTCAGTTTGTAAGGGAGGTGCCACGCCCCCTTTTCCAAAATCTACCAGTTTTCGCCGTAAGCACGGTATAAATAGCGTATGGGCTGTGTAAAATTTCAGGACGTTCGCATAACCGGTTCCAGAGAAAGCGATATGAGAATTTCAATTTGTATGGGTGGTGTCACGCCCAATTTCCCAGTACTTACCATTTTCCGCCGTAAGTAGGGTATTTACAATCTATGCATCCGTGCCAAGTTACAGTTCACCAGCATAATTGGTTTTAGAGATATAGTGGTTTTCACAATTTAGTCTGTATGACAAATGCCACGCCCCCTATGTAAAGGGGTTAACATTTCTGGATTAGAGGAAGTTATATCCTTTAAATCCGTGTATGTATCAATGCAATCGAGCGAACGGTGCCTTCAAAAAGGGATTTCAAAAATTTTTTGTGGCGTATTTATATGTATATATAGATGGTTAAAACACTAGTTAAACTTTACTACAGAAAAATTACACAAAATGTGACAAAACAAAATCAAATAAAACATTTAGCACAAATGAATATACCAGCATAAAAAATCTGCATACTCAAAATGTTCAATACGTCCTCATATTTATACATACATATACAGGGTGTCCCAGAAGTAACGTGGCAAACTTTAGAGGAAGGTAGGTGGGGGGGGGGGGGGGAGCTCCCTGACAAACAAAAAAATTTCAGGTAAAAGTGTCACCGTTTTTGAAATATTTACATTTTTTCGAATTAAAAAAAAATCGTGCCTTTTCATGTGTTTTCTTTAACTGCAACTACAAACCGGGCAATACTTAGTAAATTTTTTATGTAAAATACTTCCAGATAGTTGCCTCTCCATACTCAAATGCAATGTAGTTAAAATATATTAAGGAACCATCATAAAATTAGGACTATTTCTGGATTTTTAACTTTTTGATATTTTCTTCCCCAACTTTGACTATCTCGGGTGAAAAAAAAATGTACTGAGCTATAACTTTACATTACATAGAAAAATTGCTTATTTAATAAAGATTTCAGAAAGGTGCCACACTTACTGTTTTGAATAGAAAAAAAAGTTATAGCCGCTTTTGTGGGTAAAGGACTGAGACACGCTAGAATGTATTTAATAGATTTAAATTGAATTTGCTCTTGTTACCGTCAAATGACATGCTAAATAGTACAACGGTACATAATTACTTGCTTCTGACAACTCCACGCGTGCGCTGGGTTTGGGTCCCGGCACGTTAAAACCCTGCCCAATGAAAAAAAAAACAAATGCCTCGGATGATACCCCCTTCTTTTGATGACGATCACGGCAAACATAGGAAGGACTATGATTTGAGGATATGCACCTGGAATATCCAAACCCTTAATTGGGAAGGTGCCACTGCTCGGTTGGTTGATGTCCTAGGGAAACAAAAGGCTGACGTCACCGCCATCCATTAAATGCGATGGACGGGGCGAGGAAGTTAAGCGTGGAGCCTTGCGACGTCTACTACAGTTGCCACGTAAAGAAGCGAAAGTTGGTGTCGGATTTGTGGTGGGAGAGAGATCGGCGCTCACTCTAGTGGACGAACGTCTAGCCACAATCCGGTTCAAAGCGAGATTTTTCAACATCTCGCTTATACGTGCCAATGCCGCGATGAAAAAGAAGGACGAGGCATCCAAGGATCTCTTAGCTTAGAGCGTACATATTAGCGCTCTCCCCGAGACTGAGAGAGCACTTTTCAACAAACTGACATACGCGAGCAGTGGAATCACATTTCCCGCCCATTATTGGTACGATGAGGAGTGTCAAGAAGCTGCAGAAAAACACTCGCAATTTTTAGCAGAGTAAAGCGACTAACGGAAGATTTCAAGACTCCTGTAGGAACAACCATGTCGACCTAGTTACGGAGGTAACACTTTTCGACCCTTATGAATGGCAGAAGCAATGAAATAAGAGGAGAAGATGAACCCGAGTCCCCAGTCGATGACGATGGAGTCGATATCTCAGCGCCTGACTATTACGAGGTACAAAAGCGATTATACTGACGAAAAGTAACAAAGTTGCTTAAGCTGACGGCCTGCCAGCTATTCAATTACGATGGCAACGAGCTAATAAGGTGTCTGCCCGACGACTGGAATTCAAGTGCGCTCTGCCTGCGGGAATAGCGTTCTAAGCATAGGTTGCAAGGTCTTATCGAATGTATTATATGAAAGACTGAATTCTACCGTCAATGAACTGATTGGGCCTTATCAGTGTGGCTTTAGACCTGGCAAATCCACCATAGACCAGGTATTTACAATACGCCAAATCTTGGAAAAGACCCACGAGAAAAGGATCGAGACTCACCACCAATTTGTCGACTTTAAAGCTACTTTGGACAGCACTGAAAGGAGTTGCATATACGCCGCTATGTCTGAATTTGGCATTCCCTCAAAACTCATACGGCTGTGGTAAATGACGTTGAGCAATAACATCAGCTCTGTTAGAGTTGGGAAAGACCTCTTCGAACCGTTCACAACCAAGCGGGGTTTCAGACAGGCCGACTTCCTTTAATGTGGCTTCATTAATCTGATGTTGGAGAAGAAAATAAAAGCTGTAGAACTGAACGGCTTGGGAACAATTTACTACAAGAGCGTACAATTGCTGGCTTATGCCGATGGCACTGACAGCATCGGTAAGAAAAACCGCGAAGTCTGTTATGCCTTTTCCAAGTTAGAAAAGAAAGCATAGCGAATGGGTCTGGTGGTAAAGGAGGAGAGACGAAGTATCCCCTGTCATCAAACAAACAATCAGCACATTCGCGCCTTGGCAGCAACGTCACTGTTGACAGTTATAATTTCGGGAAAGTAGAGAATTTCGTTTACTTGGGAACCGTCATTAACACCGATAATAATGTCAGCATGGAAATCCAACGCAGAATCACTCTTGCCAACAAATGCTACTTTGGACTGAGTAGGCAATTCAGGAGTAAAGTCCTCTCTCGACGTACAAAAACCTCACTCTATAAGTCACTCATCTTGCCCGTGCTAGTATATGTACGGTGACCATATTAACCAACGTAAAATAAAGGATATTTTGTTTTTCAAAATGATTTGGGAATACGTACATACAACTTGTATGATAAAAGTACCTTACCCATATCGTAACTTAAATCAAATATTTACCAGTTAATTATATTATTTAATTGTACAAGTTCGCAATCCTTTGCTACCAAAATGCGTTTACTATAATTCATACTGCACGACGAAGCCAACACACAGTGGTTCAAAAGTGGAATTTGATGTTCATAATGCACCGGAGCCTTTATTTTTCAACCAATTTTTACTAAACACCAAAAAATATTTATTTTGGTGAAAATACCATACAATTGTTTTTAACTAGTTTTTTTATGTAACATTTATTAACTGGAAAAGGAGAATACATTTACTTCAAAATTGTTACTAGATCTGCATTTTGCACATAAAAATTTAATATAATCAAATAAAAGTTCACAAATCAGGCTCAACTGGTCTCTTGCAAATATCGTAAGCTTTTATAAAAGAAATAAAATATAATCAAATTAAGTGAAAAATGAAGGCTACAGTGAACTACGAACACTAAATGCCATTTCTGAACCACTGTGCAGTAGGGGGTTTATTTTTCTACTTCAGGGGCACCGGAAACTAAGCATGCAACACGATCCTGGACACAACTTTCCCTGTGCCTTATAGATTGTACAAAGATTACGGATTATATAGAAACCCTTAGGTGGGGTGCGAAACAAACTGGCAAAGGTTTTCATTATATTTTATAAGGGACATTTTTATTTTTCATATTCTGCGTTTAAAAATTTACCTCTGAAAAATGCAGAGCCGTTTTAAAGGACAGTTTAAGACATAAAGGACAAAATGCGTCTTTATTTTGAAAATAGTTATAAAGGACAGGCGGTTAAAATGAGGGACTGTCCTTTAAAATAAAAGACGGATGGTCACCGTAGGTATATGGCGCTGAAGCATGGACAATGACAACATCCGATGAGGTGGCTCTTGGAGTATTAGAGAGAAAGATTTTGCGGAAGGTTTTTTCAACATATATTGTGGATATCATACTAAAATAGTAAGCACTGAAGTAGACAAAGCACAAAATAAATGTTCAGAAAAGTGGACAATTTTTGGAATTTTTCAAAAATGTTAATATATCTTAGAATTCTAAGAATTTTCTAGGTTTTATACACAAGTACCATGAACATAAGAATTTTTCGACGACTTGTGATGTATCACATCTTTACATTTTAGGATGGATTTCAGAATAAATAAAATTGTCAAAATTTTGGAAAATATAAAAATTTCTAAAATCACAATAATGTTGTGTATAATTGTGTGTTATAATTATATGATACAAATCCGTGTTCATATGGAATAGTAGCTTATGTCGAGAAGCTGGCTTGAGTATAATGCGGCATTCCCTTTATCCTTTAAGCGACAAGGAATTGTTTGCTGAGACCTAATAAGAATATTGACTTGCTAGTATCGGAACTATTTCTTGCACGTTTATTTGGCAAAAGTTCTTCAACGGCTCGGCGCCTGTGAGTCATTCGCAATCGTAGGCTGCGAATGCCGCATTATATTAAAGCCAGCCTTTCGACATAAGCTACTATTCCATATAAACACAGAAATATAATATTTCAGAGAAATATCGAAATTGATCAATCATTGCGCAATTATTGACCAACTCTGATTCGCTTTTCTCAAAAAGGAGTATTTCGGATATTGTAAATTCCTCCTCAATTATTTTACATAGAAAAGGGTTTATGAAGTATGCAAACGTACATTTAAATAATTTCAAGTCGGCGAATCTTTTTTCAAAATCTGCTATTAAATCACGTAGTTTTTCGGTACAGGGGTAGAATTTATCCTCTTTGACATTTGCAAAATTTTTTTTATAGCCATGGAAAATGATGAAATATTCTTGTTTTGAGATCATGTATAAAAAGACGTAGTTTAGCTTCAAAACTTGAAATAATTTGCGACAAATCAAAAACATTTTTATTCTCTCCTTATAAAAACGAATTAAAGTTTTGCAAATGTTCCATCCAACCCTGGCAGATGTACGACTTTTTCCGTACGGTACGGATTTTTAGGGGTGAAAATGGTTGTACGGATTCAACGTACAGATTTTTAGCCTTCTGTCAAGATGTACGAATTTTTGTACGGATTTTCGGAATGTCTTTTTCATATTGTATAAACTTTCCTTCTTTACATATATATCATAGGTTTCTTATAGTTCCTGAATTTTCCATATTTTTATTAAAAAGGGGCGTTGTTTTCGTACTTGATGAACAGATAAGTCCCTGTTAAAGCTTCACTATTTTTCACTCGATTTTAAAAATCAAACATGAGAGAGGATTTATAGGCCTTTAAAAGTATGTGTAACAATCTATTGGTAGACTTCGATTGTTGGGAAGTTTTGTTGCGTAAAATCTAAAGAAACCCCTAATTTTCTTTATTTTTTCCACCTTAAAGCTTAGTATCCAGCTCTTAAGAAAAGCAAAAACTCCATATAAAATGACGTACAAGAAATGGCTAAGAAATTTTCTTGAGTCAAATTTCCTTAAGGCAGTACGCAGTTCTTCAGAAATTTAGTACGCTTTCTACTACGGTTTTCTAAAGTTTTTTGTGAAAAAAGAGCACAAGGCAACCCAGGTTTGCAACAGAAATATATGCCCGTTCCATTATTTCTTGAGGAAAGAGTGAGGCAACGGGCTGTGCGTTATCAAAAATGTCAAAATTCCTTGGACACACACGCGAAATAATGGCAATTTTTTGTTGACCGTTTTCTTAAGAGCTGGATACTAAGCTTAACCATCACTTTAAACATTATACTGTTACTCGGTAGGATCGAAAACCTACCTGAAAAGTTTTGTTGCATGTACATAAACTAAGAACCCACTGCTTGGTAAAAAGTTTTAGTCAGAAAAATTATAAAGTTGTCTGTGAAGCAGTCAATAAATAGAACTAGTAGAAAAATGTGCTGTTTTATTTGATGTTGTTAATAGTCCGATTCCTGTGTTCACCTAAGTACAAACGATTTTTTTTGCTCGCCAAACACGTACGGATTTTGTACGGATTTTTCACCCACTACTTTTTGTCTGTGTACGGATTTTATACTCTAAACGTCTGGCAGCCCATCGTATCGGTAAAGACCGGATTTTGTATGGATTTTTCACCCACCACTTTTTGTCCGTGTACGGATTTTATACCTTAACCACGGTTGCGGTCTCGGATTTAAGAGCTATGTCCCAGTCTCGGTACAATACCTGCCGCGACGCAAAATGTCCCGGTTTTTTTTCAAGAAAAAAAAAATTTAGACATCTCTTTGTAAAAAATTTAGAACTCTTCAAATATTTACATTTGACATATTCTATTTACTAATCGATCTATATGGCGTATAGTAAGCAAAATTTGTAATTGTGTACCGGTTAAAATGGGTGAAATACAAGCATCTACCTGTAAAGAAATTCCTATAAATGGTAAAATGCCTACTTGTATGTAAATTTATTGAATGTTGCATACATTTTGAAAAATTCCCTGTGCCAATAACTTAAAGCGGAAATGTACATACATAGATACTTATATAGCAATTTATAATTTAGTGTGATTTAAAATGTTTGTATATGAAATTTAACACTGTTTTGTTTTTTCTAAATAGAAAGTTTCCAAAAATGCAACAATAAAATTGAATTGGTTTGTTATATATTAGAGGTATTCTCGATGTCTTGAAAGTAGTACGGGTTGTATGAAATGCAAAAATACTATTCCAAATTTGCAAGAGTATGGGAGGCCCCCATTGCAAAATGAATGCATGCATAGGTAGCAAGCAGCGAGATTCTGTATCAAATACAATAACAAGATACAGCAGAAAAAAGATGAAGTGAGCAAAATGAGAGGAATGCTAGAAATATGTAGCAATTCCAACAACAAAACAACTAGCACAGGGTCGCATTTATCTTGCTATGCTTTTTTGCAAAATATTAACCTGTGCTTTGACGTTACATATTTTGCAGCGACAAGAAATGTTGTTTCCCATGTATTTTGTTGTTGTGTGTTATCAAGTTATGCAATCCGTGCATCCTTGCTACGCGCAACGGCTTTGCAAGATTTCGAGAATACCCCTATTGTGTATATAATTTTACCTACCCTCTTTCCTAACATTAGGTTTGTTTTTACCATTTTCGGGCTAGTCTTGGGCAAATGAGCGTAGGTACGAAATTTATGGCCAAGAGAGGTACGGAAGGGCTTTAAACATCAAATCGCTCAACATTTTAAATTTAAGATTTAAGCGGCAGCAAACATAATATCTTTATTAGCTAAAATTTGAGTGTCTAAAATTTTTCCTCTTTTTCTGGCAGTTTGACAGTTTTTACAACTCGCCCGGAAAAATAGTCCGGCCGACTTCGGGCAAGTGAGAAGCAAATATTACTCAAATATAGTTTGATAATTTTTTAGAAAATATTTGACGAAAATAACAATTATATTTTAGTTTTCATACATCTTAAATTTTATAGCAAAAATTAAACATTTAAGTGAATCTCGTGGTGACGTTGTTGCTGTGTATCTGGTGATTACTTTGTTGCTGTGAATCAATAATCGATTAATTATATTTTAGTGTTATAGGGAATTTTCGGGCAACTTTTAGTTGAAAGCAACAAACGGCCTTTCAACTATTCGCTTTGAATTAAGTTGGTCGGCTGCCTACTGTCGTTCAACTTTTGATTCAACTAATCGCCTGTCAAAGTTGAATCATGTAAATTCCCTATTAATATCATCATTGAATTGTAATTTTTGATTTTCTTTCCTCAACGTTTGAGTCGTGTGATTTTAAAAATATTCCAGCGCTAAATGTACACAGGAACATGGGCGTAGCCAGGTAGGTGCAGGGGGATGCTCGAGCCCCCCCCTTAACTTTAAAATTTTCCTTATATATATATATAGAAAATAGTACCCTGAAATGCCAGCTTAATAGGGTCGAGACTTTTACTACGCCCATGGAGACTGGAAACACTTGCAACTGTATTGGAACTCGAACTCCGAATTTATGTAGATATTTATGAAATGGAAAATAAAAACAGAGTCAACTCCGCAAACCAACGTATCTTTTCGTTAGTTTTTCTAGTTTTATTTTACATCGTTATCGTGCCCATGATTTAGTAATCTTGCAATTTACGCAAGTCGGTAAGAAAACCGTCTTATCGAAAATTTTGGCGCCCAACGTGGGGCACGGTAAAATAAATAGATCAAACTAAAGTTGCATTAAATTCGTCGGATCGCAATTTACTGAATTCATTTTTTCACGCAATACATACGTTCTGTCTGGCTGCTAACGTCGCTGCTATAGTCGCCTCTCTTGTTGCTGCCGATGTCATCTTTCACCTTGATGTAGTCGTCAAGGGCACTTTTTGCCAACAGTGAAGTAATTGTCTACACCTACACTTCGAGTCACCTTTAACCACTTCGTATGTTCGAAAGCATCAGTGAAGCCATCTCTCTTCGTTAAGTTAAAGCTTAAGCAAAGACTTCCACCGTTTGAACTTAATTTGCTTACCTATTTGCACTCTCACACCCAAGTGTTAACAGCTGTTACGTTTAAGACTGTCAAAATGAACTTGACGAAGTTACAGCAATATCGTGCAAATACAAGGCGAAATATTACCTGCATTTAAAGTGTAATCGATGCAAATGGTCGTGGAGATGGTCGAACGTTATCTTCTGCGGAACTAAAGTGTCGAATTGGAATAGCCGAATCATATTTTGAGCAGGTTCTGTCATATCAAACACAAATTGAAGCGCTGGACCCAGATGACAATTCTCGTGGCGATCTGGAAGAACTGCACATCGGTGCTTCTGCCTTCGAAGAGTCAGTTCGTCGAAAAGTATGTTCGTCATTTACATCGCAAAAACTACCACGCTGGTCCGGAAACGCTTCTTGTTTTTATCCGTCGCCGATTTTGGATAATTAATGCAAGAAATCTCGCTCGCAGCTTCCACTGTGTACGCTACCGTCCACGGCTTCTTGAGAAAATGATGGGTAATTTGCCTGTACAGCAACAAGACCTATGTCGCCATCTTTATATGCTTATAAAGTACACATCGACATCGTTTCGGATCTTTCGACCGAAGCATTCGTCCCTGCTCTAAAGGGTTTCGTCGGTCGCAGGGGCTTACCCAGCGACATATTTTGCGACAACGCTACAAATTTTGTGGGAGTCAAGTCCAAATTAGCTGCTCTTAAAGACTTCTTATTAAATTTGAAAACGCATACTGAAATAGTGAGTTTTTGTTCACAAGAATTTCTTAACTTTCATTTTATACCCCCCAGAGCACCCCACTTCGGCGGCCTATGGGAGGCTGCGGACAAGGCAGCCAAAGGTTACTTAGATCGAACACTTCCTGGTGCTCGATTAACGTTTGAGGAGCTGTCGACGGCATTCATCGAAATCGAGGCAATTTTAAATTCTCGACCCATTGCCCCACTATCCACAGATCCAAGTGACTGTAGAGCGACTTACTTCGAACACACCTTTTTCATGAGTTGCAGTTGATCATTGTGGCCCAATAAATACATACCTTCGAATCAGAGGAAGAGTACCTTACAAGACCTATGTCGCCATCTTTATATGCTTATCAAGCATGACCGTACACATCGAAACCGTTTTGGATCTTTCGACCGAAGCATTCGTCGCTGCTCTTAAGGGTTTCATCGGTCGCAGGGGCTTACCCAGCTACGTCTTTTGCGACAACGCTACAAATTTTGTGGGAGTGAAGTCCAAATTAGCTGCTCTTAAAGACTTCTTATTCAATTCGAAAACGCAAACTGAAATAGCAAGTTTTTGTTCACAAGAATTTCTTAACTTTCGTTTTATACCCCCCAGGGCACCCCACTTCAGCAGCCTATGGGAGGCTGCGGGGAAGGCAGCCAAAGGTTACTTAGATCGAACACTTCCTGGTGCTCGATTAACGTTTGAGGAGCTGTCGACGGCATTAATCGAAATCGAGGCTATTTTGAATTCTCGGCCCATTGCTCCACTATCCACAGATCCAAGTGACTGCGAAGCATTGACTCCGGTGCACTTGCTGATTGGGTGTTCGCTAAAGGCACTAGCAGAGCACTCAGAATCGTACAAGCAGATCGATCACCTAAACCATTGGCATCGAATCACAGCCGTGAAGCAACACTTTTGGCAGCGCTGGTCACATGACTACTTAAATGAATTGCAGTGTCGCACCAAGTGGACCAAGGGTAAGACAAATATCGCAAGTGGATCATTCGTTATAATACACGAAGACCACGTTCCTCCAGAAAAATGGGTTATGGGCAGGAATTCGAATTGCATTCCAGGAAAAAATGGGCTACTTCACGTCGTCGACATAAAAAGAGCAAAAGGAACGATCCGACGCCATATTCACAAAATCGCACTGTTGCCTGCTTGAAAGTGATACTTTCAAGGAGGGCGGGATGTTGGGTTACCTCAGTGCTATTCTTAGCTTTATAAGTCAAACGCTCTAATATGAATTGGAGTACAATCATTATCGCAAAGCTACCCTAATATTTCTATGAAATTATAATGCTTAATTTAATTTTACTACGCCCATGGAGGCTGAAAACACTTGCAACTGTATTGGAACTCGAACTCCGAATCTACGTAAATAGATTTTTTTTTTATCTTCTTACTTTTTTTTATTGAATCTGCCCTGCCTAAGAGCCTAACAATAAGTTTTCGAATCTTAATCTATTCACTTAATTTATATCCCCTAGTTGGGATGAGTATTTTCTTAACTGGCCCTAAGAAAAGATTACGACTGGGCTGGTAAGTCATTCCTACGTAGTCTTGAGGTCCTGTCGACACGCAATAAGGATCTTGCTAAATGATTTGGGTGCAGTAAAGCTTCGATGCATATTTCGTTTTCCGTTGTTCTCTTTCGGTTCGTACTTCTGGTATTCTCAAGTCGCGGTGAATGTTATCACTTCGGATATACCAAGGTGCCCCGGTGATTGTTCGAAGGATTTTGGATTGCGCACGATGATGGATTTCGCTGCTGCTCGCGTTTCCCCATAACTCACATCCATAGGTCCATATCGGTTGTAAAACTGTATTGTAAATAAGCACTTTATACTCCAGACTCAGGAGTTAGCGAGATTTAATAAGCCAGTGGAGAGAATTAGCCTTCAGCTTGGGATGAGTCCTTTTAGCCACTATGTGGTTTCGCCAAGTAAGTCGCCTGTCCAGATGGACCCCTAAGTAAGTGACATGATTGCTTTGTGGTATTTGTATGTTGTTCAAATTCAAGGACGAACAGTTACTCTTATTCAGTGTAAATGTAACTTGCTTACATTTTTGCTCGTTAAACTTTATTCGCCAGTTTGCGAGCCAATTGGCAACAGCTTCCATATGATTCGCATTTGCTTGTAGAGGACACTTGGAGCGAGCTTCAGAGATGGTGGTGTTACATCGCAACGCAATATTCCCTCTTTTCAAACGCTGTTCGTATTTCGGTTGTTATGCGATTTACTTGCTCGATTGTTCCATTTTTTTCCCTGAAGCCATGTTTTTCCCTGTGAAGTGGTATTATGTTGCGGGATTGCAGATGTTGGGAGATGCGCAGCATAGGAAGTTTTTTGAATAATTTCGACATACACGGTAGCAGACTGAAGGGCCTATAGGAAGATGGCTGAGTTTTGTCCTTTACAGGCGTTGGTATCATCACAATAGTCGACTTTTTCCATTGGTGAGGGAAATGACAATGTTTTGTGATTGCGTTAAATAGCATACAGATGCAGAGTACAGCACAATTTGGTAGCTCAATAATTATTTTTGGGGTTATTAAGTCGTGCCCTCGGGCCTTACTTAGTTGCAGTTGATCCTTAATTACTTTTGAAATTTCTTCAAGTACAAATTTCAGCGGCTCACATTTTGACATATTGGGTACGGGTGGTAGTTGAAAATCATTAGTTGCGGGGTTTGGCCTAAAAACATGTTTTAGATGAGAAGCAAAGGTGTTTGCTTTTTCTGCGTCACTCCGAGCCCATTTGCCATTATGGCCCCGAACTGGCATTTCAGTCTCTATTGGTGCATTTAGATTTTGGTGTGCTTTCCATAACGAGTGCTTTGTGCTAGTCGGAGAGAGCTTTTGGATGTACCGGTACTGTTCCTCGTTCTTGAGGGCTCAGTGCATGTGTGGCCGCCTTGAGCAGTTGTTTTGATGCTGGTGGCCTATGAGTCTGCAATATCCGTCGTAGGCGTCGATTTTCCAATACAAGCATTTCAATTTTCCTATTGGTTAAATTATATTTTTTTATCTTGCACATAACCTTTCTGGGGTGTGGAAACGCTTGCGGCTGCTCTAAGTGTAGATTCAAGAGCGGCTATGGAGTTTTCAATATCGGTCGGCGTATCTAAATTTGGGTTGACGTCTATATACGCACTGATATATTTTGTATACTTTAACCAATTTGTAGCCCTTGTCGTGAGCATATAGGGTGACTCCTTTTCTTGCGGCTGATGCCACAAGGTGAGAAATACAGATGAGTGGTCTGATGAGAGATCTGCAACTGGTTCTGTACTAATAAGCCGCGAGGAATTTTCCTTGTCACCGCAAAGTCAATCAAATCTGGCAACTTTTGCGGGTCTGCCGGCCAATATGTAGGCTTTCCAGGAGAAGCATAATCAAGTTTGTTTCTTCTACATTATAAGCGGGTTGTATAATTGCTTGCCTTTAGGGTTAGACAAGCGTGAGCCCCAGTGAGGGTGCTTCGCATTATAATCACCTGCAGCAAGGAAGCGCTCTCCCAGCGAACTGAAGAAATCGATAAACCGTTTTTCTGTTATCGTGAAACGTAGGGGACAATAAACCGCGGACAGCGTAATATCACCTTGCTTTCTTTGTACGCCTATTGATATTGCTATTGATGTTGCTTGCAGATAATTCTCGGAAACTCCAGTCAAATGATAGTGTTTAATCCAGTTTCCGACTAAGATACCAGTTCCGCCATGCGCTTTTCCATTTGGATGATTCGTGCAATAAAACATATATCGCGAAATGTCAAAATTATATCTATTAGTTAGGTATGTTTCAGCAAGGAGCATTATGTCAATTTCCTCGTCCTTAAGAAATTTTTATAGCTCTAGTTTGTGAGGTCATTATCAGTTTGTGCATTGAGTTTTGCATTGTGTTTTGCATAAAAGTCATGAAATTCATCATGTTTTGTTGCATCGACGCTATCATAGCTTCGATATTTTAATTTATAAATTGGATGCACATCGTTTTTGCCCAGTGGTTTGTTTTCAGGCTCGAGCTCAACCTTAAACATAGGTTGAGGGATTTTGTTCCTATTAAAAATATTCACAGCAGCTTTTGAATTGAAGCCTTGTCCCTTAAGTGCTTCCAAAGCTTCCACAGCTTCAACGCTTGGTTCAATACCTTTAATTACAATTTGTAGACCTTTGACCTTTTAAATTAGTGTTTAAAATTTTGTTTTTGTGTCATTTAGGTATTTGGAGACTGTTCGAAAATCCTGTTCGGAATAAGTTTGAACTTTAGTTTCGCGAATATTTGCCTTAGATGTTGGGATAATATGAAACTTATTACTACTTATTAGCTGAGTGAATTTTTTAACAAGAGCGCTTGAATTCTCTTCTCTTATAAAAATCGGAGGAGATTTGGCATTAGTAGCTTTTGCAGCACCTTCAGAAACTTGGCTATTCACATCATCGGCATTATCTCTTAGCAGTGCAAATCTATTCGTACTGACTTGCTGAGTTGAGCTTAGGAGGTTTATTTTTTTCTTACTGCCCGTTGAATTTTGCGGACTAAATTTTCTTTTTATTGTAACATAGCGGTTCATTCCAGTATGTATGGCCGCATTTTTAGTTGTTTCGTTTTTCAACTTTTCTTGCGCTTTACCTTTGTTGCCAGTGTAAGTGCTTAAATTCAAGTCAATTTTTACTTGTTCAGCTGTCGACATCGCTGTGCAGCCGGCATGTACCGGTGTGTTTGTTGTTATTGGCGCGATTGAGGTAGTAAAAGATGTCACTGTGCTAGTTGTTGTTGCATCTATATTTGGGGATATGTTATCGGTTACCGAATTTGATGTAAGCGTTGGGCGTGAAATGTGATACGGCCGAGGTGGAGCGCACTCTTCACTCCAAGACATCGAAGTCGTCGATGGTAAGTTTCGAGGGCAAGTCCGCTGACTTGAATCTTGAGGAGGTTTGAGGGTGTTCGATGGATTGGGCTTTGCGCTTTCGCTGTCACTCTGCGACCGAATCGAGAAATATGCGTTGTTGCGTTGAACTGAAAGCCGGCGCTCATTTTGCTTGCGTTGCTTCTGGGCTCGGATTTCAGCTTGATTCATCGCTTTCTGTTTCCATTTTGCTTGTTTGTCTATTTTTTTTGGCTTTTTTAAATTAGCACAATATAAAATGACAACGGAGTGAACTTAAAAACACGTCCGCACTCTTCGACGTTCGAACTGAAGTAGATATGAAATCGAAAATAAAAAGAGAGTCAGTTCAAATTCGAGCAGAATCGCAAACAGACGTGTCTTTTCGTTAGTTGTTCTGGTTTTATTTTACACTCGTTGTCGTGCCCACGAGTTAGTAATCATGCGCTTTACGCAAGTCGAACAGCACGTTTATATCAACTTTTGTAAACTTTTGTTTATGTGTTATTGTACAAAACATTTACCTCTATTGGTTACATCAATTTTAAGCTAACAACAACAACAATTCTTTAGTAAGTAAGTTATTGGTTATGAAATTGCTTTTTCGTATAGGCCGATAGGCCGATTTCGACTTCATGCATATAACATGTGAGCGTTAAAGCAGTAGTTGTACCTATTTAACCGGAGCTTCTACCTCCGATTTGTGTTAACCAGACATTGAACAACCGGCCCTAAAAAGCTTAGCTATTCTGTTCATTGAGTTTTTTTATATCTGATGGATATAGGTTAAAGATCAAAGAGCGACACTTATCACAGGGCACAGGGCGGCATTTTAAGTAAATTCGGCCCTGGTAAAAAGTATTAATATATTTGACTGTGCGGGGTCTTATTGCAAATATATTGCCGAAGTGTGTACGTTAATATAGTGTTTATTGTGTGAAATGTCGTATAAACCTTTGTTAAATTTACAAATTTTAACAACAAATAACTTAAACACTATTAGGCTCCCGCAGCTAAAAACTACATATTTGGAATCAGGAGATCTCCCCCTACCCCACATAGCTACCTTAATTCTGCACCCAGGGTATGCTATACCAAAAGCTTCCCAAAAAAATCACGCTGAAATAGAAATGCTACGTGCATAAGGAGTAAACCAAAATATGTTTTATTACTCGGAATACCTTCAGCGGCACTGATTTTTATTTCTTAATTTTTACCTATAAACATCAAGTTTAATCATTACATTTTGAGTTTTATTTTTTACTCGGAAAATAATCGTTATGTTTTGAGTTTAATTTTTTGCTGGGAAAATAATCGTTACGTTGTAAGTTTTATTTTTTTGCTCGGAAAATAATGGTTACGTTTTAAGTTTTATTTTTTG